>NW_021848390.1:970590-974347 GCF_003651465.1 Formica exsecta
GGCTTGAAACTTTGTGCACGCCGCTCGGAATTTTCGTTGTAAAAAAATAAACGATTAATCTTTTCCTTGTATGCGCGATTACGTTACGTTACGATTACGTTACGTTTGCAATCCGAAATGTTTCGCGAGTATAATCACGGGATGAAAGTAGTTTTTTTTTCGCTAGTTTCCTTTTATATAATAGCAATGTTCAATTTCGCACAAGCGCTAACGAATAAAATGAATCTTATTTCAACAAAGAGCTTGCTTTTTTGGCTACAATTTACGTGGATATCACCTTCGTATTAAGTTTTAAAATATTGTGCATTTAAAAATTCGTATCTAATAACATATATGAATTTCATAAATCAACCAGTTGTTTGTTGTATTTATAATAAATTTTTTATACGATAATACTGAGAAGCCTTTTCTAATGATACACCACTAGAGCTCGAAGGTTTCAAGATGCTCGCTCGAATTGCAGCGGTTAAATGTTCCGGGGCGGATCGTCAACCCGTGAAAATCGTGGGAGAATGTAATACGACATAGACGCATACCGAGCATTATCCGTCCTCTTAAGTCCAAACCGACCTGAAAAACGCCACCGCGGAGGAACGATGCGATATCTGAAGACGACCTCTCTTGTCTGCCGACGAAAAATTGCTAGCATTTCGTTTTGTCCGGATTTGCTTCCACGTCCGAGAAACCAATTTTCCGCAGGCCTCTCCGCCACTCTTATTCTTCCTTTAAAACGCTTTGGCGGAACGCGTTCTGAGTCGAAGGAAAAGAGGAAACCGACGTTCGATTTCGAAGAAAGAGATGGAAGAAAAGCAAATCTACTAGAAGAGAAAAAAACACATCGGCTTCAATTCTCACGAATAAATCGACGAGTTACTCCAACAAGGATTTAACGACCACGCGAGCGTTGTGTTTAATCGAGACCATTATAACTCTGCCAAGTTATTACAAGCCGAGGTTATTATAAGAACTTTTGTTAATCCGTAAAAACTGTCGTGTCTCGCCGAGCAGCGAACCATTCTCTTTTGTGAAATTTCAGAACAACAAAGCACAAGCTATTTGAGATTGCTCGCCCGTAATTATGAAGATAGCAATCTCTACATTTAGTCGCAGCATAAAATCGTGGTGAATTTGCGTTAAAGGAACGAAATATCGTACTCGGCGAGATGTGAAAACGACCACTTTTAAATAAGGCGAAAAAAAGGAAACAAGAGCTAACTGTCTTCTCTCTATGGATTCTCGTTTATCGAGAAAAATGTTCGTAGGCAGTGCAAAGGCGCGGTATTTTATCCTGCTAACGTATAAAATTCGAATTGTGCTTGTCCCAGTTTCAACGGAAATCGTAATTTCGTGCCGGTAACGTTATTCGCGAAGAAGCAAGTCCATAAGGAAGTACCGGCAGATGCACGAGGCGGAATTCATTACGTGAGACCAGCCTTAGCTTATAACCGTAAAACTGGAGATCCTCACGTGCTACTTTATCGATCCGTAGCGCGCGCGTTTTACAGACGTACATCGGTCAAGACGGTGGCCAGCTTTCTGAAAAGTACAATAATTTTGCACGGAAGAGCTCGTCCGCATTTAATTACATACCCAATGCCTCCGCTAAGACTGATATGATCATTTATTATACTACTATAAACTGGCCATACATGCGTATACCAATGAGCGCGCGCGGATGTAATAACCGCTTCTTAAATATTTATCATTTTCTTAAGTTTAAATTTAACATATAAAATCTCTTTTGTGATATTCGATATATATAGTCATTATATAATTCGAAATTCTTAAATTTTATTTCTTGCATTTATATATCTATTTTGATTTGTTACCACAATTTTTACTCTCATTTTATAAACGGCATATTTTTCAGAAAAATTATTATTTCTCTTTTCAAAAAAAAAAAAAGAATTTTATAAATCCGAAATATTTCTTTTTATAAGCTCCGTCATGCTCATTACAAGCGTACAATGCTATAGTGTCACGGATGAGAATATTTGATTGCGAGGAAATCGCGGATCGAGAATGAGCTCGAAAACAAGGCGGTGATTCGTCACGTCGGGGTTGTCGCCCGGATTTAGACCGGCATCAATTATTCCGGAATACCAAGCCGATTTTCAATGGAGCGTGATATCGACCCGGTCTGCCGCGTTGCGCGGGTAGATACGTAGTACATCGCGTCGGTGATGTAGGCCGGGGTACAGTCACCTAACGAAGAAACAATGGATATTTTGGCGTTAACCCGCAAAAACCGCAGCAACTCTCCCTTCGTCTCCGTCGCCATCGTCGCAGTTATCGACGCGTTTCGGTAGCTTTTGGTGTCACTTTTTTCGTTAGCTCCGCACCGCTGTGCCGCGGGTCCACGTTTCGTTAAACAAAAAAATAGAACACGGCAAGAGTATCGCAGCAGGGATTCGCGCAGGCTGTCGCGGATGTTTATCAATTTTTGCGGGAATCGCCTGCCGTGTGTTGTTTCAACGTAGGTATCCTTGATTTCATTCTGGCATTTCTATTCGCGCGTTCTCATAATATAGCGAGAACTTTGTAATAGAGAAAGAGAGAGGAGACGAGAGAGAAATATGCCGTACCGATATGTCAGACGACGCTATATCATCCTTTATCTGTTTGGTGCTACGACACAGCTTATGTATTACGATGGCATATGTACTATCCCAGAACAGTCGAAATTCCATTATGCTTGTCAGCTCTGTTTGATGAAAACACGTTTGAAGAATAATTGACAAGCCTCGGGATATGGTTTGATTATAATATGTCAGTCGCGGCGTTTATGCCTTGGCTTATTTTTTTCAACCAGATGTAATTTAAAATTAAATTAAATGCATCAATGAATGATTATTTTAAAAATATTGTTAGATAATATAACTTGTTTTTTTTTTTGCCAAATAATAACATTATTTTTAATATTTTTATTATATTTTTTTGCGCTTTCCATACCACTTGGCTCTTATTACCTGTTACTCTTTGTATTTATTAACATTATTTTCGCTTATTTTTACCTTCCATGTCAAAGTTTAAATTTGCGATCGTTGTTGAATAAATATTAAAAATGAATTATTTAATATATTTACCTAAGAAAATAAGATATAAAATAAATATAATAATATTACATAATTAATAAACAATTACCAATTACGCTAGATGGTTGTTTTAATTTATAACAGTATAATAACAGTATAATAATGAAAAACCTTGAGGAAAAATTAAAATTGATAATTATATACAATACATATATACAAAAAAGCTTTACATATTTAATTTTTATAATTACATATTGTTTTTACATAACCATAAAATACATCAAGGCATATCCGGTTTGTTCTTGCTTTATTTGTTTTACTTCTACGAATTTATTCATTACGTTTGTTCAGAATCACAATCGCATGCAAAGTGGCAACGTGAAAATTAGCGCCCTTTAAGGATATAACATGATTTTAGATGTGCATATTTGAGTAACACTTTTGTATTATAGTTATTCGTAACACCTTGGTGAAGTGCACATAGCACATCCGTTAATTTATAAATAATGTTATGCTTCGCAGGCGTTAAACGTCGCGTGGGTCCCGTTTGTCGCGTTATTTAATTAAATCTTCTATTCAGACTGCTGTTGCATCACGTTTCAGTTCACGGCTCAACACTTTAATTCGCTTCTCTTTTTATTCGATACAAAGTACAATTTAACGATAAATGGCTAAAAATGATAGTTTAGAAAAGATATATAAATAATAAATATATGTATATA
>NW_021848390.1:974588-986800 GCF_003651465.1 Formica exsecta
TATTATAAATATATTTTTAAAATTGAGAAGGAAATCGTTATATTCATTTTTCACTTGACGAGAGAGAGTTAGAAATTTTTTGTACAAATGTATGTAGCGAGGAATATATCGCATGAATATTTCAAAGTAGCGCCAAAATTCGTATGTACAAAGTGCTAAAAATATTATATATTTCAAGTATTAATAATATACCATCCTGCGAAAAAAAACGCGCAACAATACGCGAATTTTATCCATGATGAGAGGCGAAAAATGGCCTATTAACGAGAGAAGGAATCCACGAGAGACACAAGTGGATAAAAGAACCGTGTTAACGAGGTAGCTGGCTCTCTTCTTATCTTACGCGAATGTCGAGCGAGCGCTGATAAATTCGAGCTCAGTTGCGTTGTCTCGAGCAGCAAAAGGACGAAGAAATACTAGAGAAGTTGAAATATTTGGCACGAAAATTCCGTTTGGAATGTATAAAGAAATTCTCCCGAATTCGCTCGTTTATGTCCAAGAGTCTACACGGACCGGCCATAAGATTGTACTTCATGTGACATTCAACGCATTAAAGATATTTCGACACGGTTTTATCTCGTCCCCGAAAGCAACACTCAACAAGAAATTTTGTTCCATCTCTCCATCACATTCTATTTTACCTTTGCCTCACATTTATTAGACCGTATGAGAGAAGAGACGCGCGGGATCTCCCAATTATCGGCGCAAGCTTCCCTTGGTCGCAAATTAACGGCAAGTTGGCGGCGGCGACTACGAGTTTGACCGCGCGCAAGCATCGAATGGTTGTGCGATAGTTATCCGAGCAACTTTGCCGAATGACTTTGATAACTGCCATCGTTAAGGCGAGTGTCTTCTTATTGGCCGTATCCTTCGGCGGTTGTCATGACGGCATATGTCGGATATTAGTGTAATTGGTATCTCGGAACAAAGACAATTTAGCTATTATTGGTTTATACTCGAACTGGGTATAACGAACACGTGCACGCATCTCGGTAAATTCGATAAATAATACTAATTGCGTATTTATGATTCGATGACACGACAAAAGCAAACAAGATATAACGATGCCATTATTTACACATACATATACCTTACATATTTGTTAAAAATGAAAGATATATTTCTTATCATATTTTGGATATAATAATTATAAAAAGAATTATTTTACAATTATTACAGTAAATTATTGTAACATTAGAATTTCGAGAAAAAATGTATTTAATTCATCTTTTATTGATATAATAGGCTGGAAAGTTATCGAACAAGAAACTACATGATTTAGTAATATCTTAATTTTCTTGCACTCTTGTCATAATCGAGGAACGTTAGTTACATAAAGGTGTGTATGCACGTCAAATAAACTTGCGAAGTTTGACAGTGATTCAATTGCCTTATAAGCCACCGTTCGATACGTCATTCGTTCATATAAGCTCACTATTAATTTCCGAGACATGCCACATAATCATATACCTACGGTGGCGCGCGCCCCGCACAGGGCTAACGTGACCAAGCGAATTAGCTGTTCGTAGTCGTGTCGTGCGATTGGCGCGTCGCGCGACGTTCACGTGACTGAGCGAATTAACTGTTTGTCATTATATCGCGCGATTTGCACGTCGCACGCTCGCGCGACTCACGTGACTAGGCAAATCAGCTGTTTGCTGTCACCTTGCACGACTTGCGCATCGCGCGATTTGCGCGGCGCATTCGCACGTATACATTATTAATTGATATAATTTTGATGATTTGGACAAATGTAATTACAAATGCAATATTTTTTAAATATTTTGTGAAAAAAATTTTATACACTTATGGAAAAAATCACATTATTATCATAATACAATTCAAATAATCTTAATACATCTATACATATATTTTAGTTTATTACATATTAATTACTTATTAGCTTCTTGCATATTAGCAATTACATATTCTAATTCTACAACTTTATGTAAAAATAGATTTATATTTTATATTGTTAAAAATTCAATATTCGGTTAAACTCATGGAAGGACTCTGAATGAAAGGACGATTAATCCTCAAATAACATTCAATGGAATATAAGAATATAAATTCTGTTTTCGAACGATTAAAAAGATTATGCAAATTATGCGTAACATCGGGTTCAAATTCCTTTCAGCACTTCTTATTCACAAATCTTTATTGCGCCCGACAAAATGTGATACGTCTCATCGCCGTGTAGCCAGAGAGAATTCTATTACATGTTGAAAATGTTCCAGGTCCCATTCTACCCCGGAGGAAGGAACAGGATCGTGCAAAGCGGAGAGAGAGAGAGAGAGAAAGAAAACGTTGAGAAAAGAAAAGAAAGCAAAGTCTTCTCAGCAACGGCAGGAGCAGTAGCAGCTATAGCAGGTATGTAACATAAAAATTTAAGACTATCAGGCGAGCTAGTGCCGTTCCCCTAACAATAGCGACATCAGTATTTAGCTCCGGGGTAGAATATATATTTTTCTTTTGCGAGCGGAATCATTCGGGAAACGATGGCGGGACTGCCGTCAAATGAGACGGAGAACCGTGGATAAAGAGAAGAGCGCAAAGGGGAAGGGGGTGAGCAGGAGAGAAACCGTGATGGGGACGATGGAAACACGCTGTGGAAAAATAAGAATTTCAAATCCAATTTTCCGAGGCATATTTAATAGGCATCCCTCCGCTGCCCGCCATCACCCTCGACCCGATTTGTGAGCACCCTTTCCGTCGCTCCGTCCATCGTCTACGGTGGAGTTTGCCACCTCTAGAGTCCCTCTCCGCCGCCGAGAAAATGAATAATTGAAGAATACATTAAATTAGGTGGGGGGACGCGCGAAGAGGGAAGAAGGGAAGGATTTACCGGCAGCAACTTTTCCGCTAGCTTTTACTCCGCTTTAGGTCGCGAATCACCGCTTGCGATTCGGGATGAATGCGCTCGGCGGATTACGAAAATCTCATAGATCCCGCTTTCAGATATACTCGCTTGCCCCGAAAATCTCGGTGTTCATAATAGACGCCAACTATTTCTCGATCCTTCTGCTATTACGCTCTTTAAAGCTGGGCTTAATAACGGGCGGGTGTAAACGCGGCGGAATCGATCGATAAGCTAAAGAGAACGCTACGTGGCTGACTAAAGTTTGTGGAATTAACTCGATTCCCCGTTGAATACCGGTGACTTCTAATTGCGCTGCGTCTCGCTTTATGGTAGCGCATGTTTCGAGATCGACATCGGACACGATCTATCTAACCGCACTTGTAAGACGTCGAAAGATACCAAGGCGTATTTTCGTTGCAGCAGAAAAAGAACGGCTTAATGCCTCGAGCTTGACCGACGCTCCTGCGAAGGCTCAATGGTGACGTTAATCGGCTTTTCTAGTAAGTGGCGTATTACTCGAAAGAGATAAATCGAGACGAACACGACTATTCGTTTTGCTCTGCAAGGTTTGTTGCTCGTTCCAATTAGCTGCGATTCTTTGGCTGAAGACTTCAATCAATTTCGCAGAAGACTAGGTCACAGATGCTACCAATTACGTTTCGTCGGCGGTAACGCCATCTTTTTCTATCGTGTCCAGAAAGAAGTGGGGTAAATGATTTTTCTCTCCTTCGGGACCAATGGCGTGGACCGATCGAACGGACGAAAGCCATTTGACGACTTTACTCCAATAATTGTCGTGAGAGCTCGCGACCGTTACGACCTGGTAGTCAAGCATCTGACCCGTTTTTTCTCTCTCTTTCTCTCTACTCTTTTTGCAACAAGCGGCAATAATTTTCTCGACTCGATAAATCCAATACTGTGAAACGACGAATTATTACGGTTAAAGGTGGCCTCGGATCCATTTAACGCCACTTTTGCGAACCGGCGAACCGTATTTGCTACTCCTCTATGGTGGAAAATGTATTATTTAGTCGATCATATACGAGCCTAATTGATCGTGGTATGCGTGTAATTAATCCCACGAGACTGCGCACAGAAATGATATTGATACTCCTCGAAACACGATATCGTCCTTCGACTATGCACTTAGTCTCGCATGTAAGGTATTAGTGTTGGACGGAACTACCAGGTGGTTTTCCTTATAATTAATTATACGTGAGGCGAGTTCCTCGCTGCGACCTGCAAGGCTTCGTCCTGTCTTAGGTAATGAATGGTAGACGGCTTTAATCTCCTTTTGAAACCGCAATTTTTCCGAGGATTTTTTTTTTTTTTTTTTTTTTTTTTTTTTTTTTTTTTTTTTTTTTTTTTTTTTTTTAACTCCATCGGCCCCGCACACTCGTGAGAAAATTCTAGTCCTCGTATTTCAGAGGTAGCCAGAAGATCGGTTTATGCTCTGCTATAAATTTGCAATCGACGTCTATGGACTTCGAATGTATGTATTTGAGCACACAAATTAGTTTCGAGATCCTCGAGCTGATCGAGATCCATTAAAACCATTATTTCGACGACTTGCCGTCGTATTTTTTTTTTTTGAGAAGAACGTTTTTAGTTTTTACTTTTAATTTTTCAATCTCTTATAGATTCATTTATAATGCAAAAATGGGAAAAGGAATGAATTTGTATTTATGTACACATTTTTTTTATTTTAATATTTTAAAAATAATATTTTGAACATTTAATTATTGTAAAGTTAATTAATAAAAAGGCAAAAAATTTATAACAAGTTAATAAAAAAACATAAATAAATAATAAAGAATAACAAAAACAGACTTTTATTATATTTATTCAAAAAACGGGGCTATATCGTGGAAAATACTGATTCCATCTCAATTCAACAATTATAATATTGCTTAATTAAATATCGCTTTGTCACTAATGTTTAAGTTTAGATAAAAAAAACTCGACACAATCGACAAGTTAATTCGCAAAATTTAGAAAATGTTTGTCACACATTCGCAACATTTCCTGTTTTTACTTTGCAGTCACTCTTTTCTGAGTCTCGTTGAATAATGTAGCTGTATCAGACATAACACGCGACACCAAGAGCTGACTATTTATAAAACAATGAATAATCATCGACAGTAACGATGTGTCTGGATGCGTAAAGCAATTACGCTGCAGGTTGTACAATTTATTTTAGTGCGCCGGGGTTCTGCGGTTGTTTCAGTCGGATCAAGCTCCAGTGCTATATAAATTTCGGTCCTTTCAGCTCATTCTTTTTAACGAATGTAAATGTGATATAACGTATGTATTTTTACTCGTGCATTTCTCGCGTTTTATCCTTATCTATTTGCTATTAATTTCATCTGTTGGCGTTTTGTCAAAAACATAACTAGTTATTATTATAAAGTTAATATAATGCTGCAAATATAAGTAGAAGATAATACAAAATTAAGAATAAAGTTAATATTATACAAGTATGCATTTATTATTATAATTATTATTATAATACTTTATTGTCACACATTAATTGTTATTGAAATATGTCATTATAATATTTAGTTCAATTTAATGATGTGCGCGGTTTGGATCATTTTCTCATAAGAATATTGTTGCACTTTATAAGATAGAGATCACATTGCAAAATCTCGAGTTGGCTCGAAAGAATGGATCTGCGGTACGTTAATGCGGACATTTATATAACTATATCTTTTTCGAGCGTTTTTTGTAAGCAGTTACGATCGTTTAACTGGAAGTTGTCCAAACTGGCCAACGAGAAAGGCAGAATGTGAAGGAGGGAGAATAACTTAGAGAACATCCTTCTTTTTCAATTTTTTTTTCTTTTTTTTTTTAGTACGTATAGTGCGCGATCAATTCTCTTGACGCGACTACGGTCATTAGCCGGCCTACGCCAAGCTGCATCATCAGCTAATGTCAGTCGTATATCACGAAATTAAAACGCTGCCAAATCAGTTGATTACAAATTCGCGTTTCGCCCGTAAATACGCTCATCCTTTTCGGAGGCAATTTTTATTTTGAGTCATTGTGTGCAAAGGAATGCTAGAGCTCAGAGTTTTGATAAAATAAAAAGTCCACGAATCTCACTTTGCGCATTTTCACTTCTCGCTGACGGTCTGATGCAACTGCTTTTTTTAAGGTGCAACCAACAGAAATGACTGATTTGCGTGGCACACGCTACGTTGCGCTCTCGCGTTTTCTCGCTCGCTACTTTAAATATACGCAAGAGATGTTAAATGCGCCTCTAGAAAATAATGAGTTCATCGTGAGATGAGTAAAACGTCGAGCAACTATTAACATTTTAATAAGATTCGCGCTCTCACATATTATTACTAACAGATCTATCAGCAAATGCAAACAGATATATTATCAGCGATATACAATTAAGATATAAGAGAATCTTTCATATAAATTGTAATTTTATTAAATTCTGACTTCTCCTCGTGCAGTCACCTCGAGAAATTATTTTAGGAGATGTAATGAACAAAGCGTTATTTTTCATGTTTCCCTCCGGACAAGTTAAATCGTCGCATAAAAATCAAGTGTTCTAGCTTGCGATTTGAACTTGTATTACAATCGGTATGCGTCGCAATAATCGTTGCCGTAGCGTCTAACGACCCACGAAAGCACGAGGCGACCAACGAGAACCGACTTCATTTTACGGCATCACGAAACTTTCAAAGTGGTGACCCAGAAACGCTTGTCGCTTTCACCCCGGACTCTTTAGCTGCAAAAAGAAAAAAAGGGAGTGAGCGAGAGAGAAAAAAATGAGAAGGAGGGAGGAGAGAAAAAAAGAGGAAGTATTTTGGCGTTCATCACAAGGCATATAATGCGGCGCAAAAATATATGATAAATTTTTCAATAGACGCGAAGAAAAGTTTCTAGTGTACGTGACTGGAACGCGGGAACCCGATATAATAATAAGCATCCCTGTGTGCTGTTCTCTGCCGGGTCACTAAACTTTCTGAAGACAAATATACTGAGTAAAAGAGGGGAAAGGGAGAAAAGTAAAAACAGCAACGGGTAAAAAGATGTCAGAAAAAAAGATTGCAATTCTTATATGATGTTCTCTTTTCGCATTAAACTTATATTATCGCGCGCTAAAACCACAAAAAATCCCACATAACAAAAATAGATTAGATAGTCGAAAAACTGTTGAAAAAACCTAGAGTTAAATGGAAATACAGACGAATTATTCTTTTCCATGCAGAAATAGTAGCAGATATATTTTGATACATATATATAGTGAACATGCTTAAATCAAAACTGACAAATTAATTAAATGAAATATGCGCATTAATAGTCTAATTAGATATAAACTATTTATAACATTATAACATGAGAGAGAGGACAATAATCTTTCTTCGTATCTTGTACAAAACGTTTTATCTTTATGAAAGATATTAAAAGGATATTGCATATATATATAATGGATTTCTTTTTTTATTCAAGAGAATGTTAAAATATTTAAAAAAAATATAGTAGTTTTTATTTTCTAACTCATTTGCATATTATATTTTTTATATTTTCTAGATATATAGATTTTTATATGATTTAAATAATCTAAACTTTAATTTTTATGATGAATATAAATATGAATGTTATGTAAAAAAAAAAAATTAAAACTACAAAAAATACGATCAATTATCTTAATACCAGTAAGATTAATAAGAATAAAAATAATTATTTAATACATTTCACGAATATCAGATACCAAGTTTTTTTTTTTTTTTTGAGGAAATTAGAAAATCTTACGCAGATTTTTACGCAGATTTTATTCATTTATTCATCGTGCATTGTAATAGTGACAAATACTACAAAGATATGGAAACAAATGGCGAGTCTTCGAGTTCTGTACGAATTTTACGGTCGCGATTTTAGGAGCTCGTTAACCGTTGAGAGAAAACTTATCACGCGCGCGCGCGCCGAAGAAGGGTGGTTGCAAAGTAAAGGGAGTTTAAAGAACGATTGCAAACCAACGCGAGGGCCAAACGACTCTGCGGAACGAACAAGACGACGTGGAGCAGATAGCAATGGCGACCGTATAAGAACGATCGTGCACGCTCCCGAATAAAATCGCAGATAGCAAACCCGTGTGCCCCGGGGGGGCGCCGATAACGCATATAAATGTTACCTGGTCATTTCCTTTAGCCATCGAACCTTCACGATCCCACGGTTAGACCACGGTTAGAAATCAGACAATACCGATGCATCTACGCACGGAAATTGTAAAGGAAAATTAGATAAAATGATTCGATAGAGCAAAACAGGATATCAAGCTTATTTGATTAGATTGTACTGCGAAGAACTTGTGAATTTTGTTTTCTAGACTGAAAAGAGATTTGCAATGCTTAGATCGATACAATCTCGAATCATTGCATCTCAAAAAGGAACATGAAATGAGCTCCGTCTTATCTTGATAGAAGTAACGTGTATGAAAAATATCCTTAAATAAATTTTTGGTATGCGTTATTTTTATATCATTTATTGAGCGTGAAATTAATTTGCTAAACTTTGCTTAAGTCGCGGATTTTAACCTTTAAAGAGATGTATTAAGGAAGAAGGCTGTCTGACGTATGTCATCCACGTGTCTGCTTCAGGGTTACCATAGTAAAGAAACAATGGTGCTTGCTCACCATAACATTATTAAAAAATCTTATCTCAGCGTAGTATCTTGACGCAGAAACACTGTCAAAATGTATGTTGCGAAATTCTGACCTCGTGCACAGCAAAATGTTAGATTAAATCGCGACGCGCGGAACAGTATGTAAATCATGTACCCCACAATTATGTACCATATACGAAGCGCACAAGGTAAGCCCTTAATGCGGCGTAGAAATAATAAAGGGACGGGCAAACACGCTGGTAAACGCGCGATGGAAGATGTTGCAGGTGCAACTCGTGAATCTAAACATGACCCGTAAAGTCCGCGCGCTCGCGCTTCCTTGTTTTTCCATAAATCATTCCTCGCGCGCGGATTCGACGTATCACCGCCGTCGACTACAGGCGGGCACGTTAACCGCACTCACACTCGCACTCGCCCCGAGAATCGATCGACCTACAATAGCGGCGAACACGAACGTCCGGCGCTCAGACATCGGGGGAGGAAATGCGCGCTTTTGTCGTCGCCAGTAAAAAGGGGCGCACGCGCGTTCGTCGCGCGAGTACGGTACCGTGGAGAATTTACAAAATTGAACCGCCCGCTAAATTTACCATCGACGTGAATTCTAATCCGTAATATCACAACCTCACGACCTTCGCTTACCGGTAAAGCACGGTGCAAAGAGTTGATTTAAAACGAAAAGAGCCGAGGGATAGAAAAGTTCGATCGAGCAGATTACGTTGAGAAACTACTTCGATCCGGGAGTCTCGCGGGAGATATCTCAAAAGCGCACAAAATTTCGGGATTGCTTGGTGTGCTTTGTATCAATGCCCCAAGTCTTACAGTTTCGACAAAAAAGAATCTTACTCACGACAAGCAACAATATTGTCAAATTGAACATGCGCTTTTCGTTGGAGTAAATGGATGTAGCAAGAAACCGGCAAAAGGGTGATTCTTTATGGCTAATTTAGAGAAACGTCAAAGAGTTCGAAAAAGTCCATCTTCGCGGAGCATCATTAAGCATTTTTGTTCTCTCGTACTTACCCTTGGATTACAGCCATAAAAAAGGTTCATCAACGACAACGAAGCATGAAAAATGGTTTTTCGCGTGAGTGGAGGAAAGCCTTATAATTTCACCGAAGCAGACAAGAATGACGCGTAGACCAACACGCTAGAGAGCTTCCATATAATTTGCTACCTTTTCATTTTTTTCCCAAGATGGTTTTTTTTAGATGACGAGCGCAAGATTTAATTTATAATGAGCAGAAATTTTGTCGCGCTGACGGAATACAATTTTCCACGTAATTACAAAAAGTACAGATCTCCTCCAAATATTTTCCTTTACTCTTATCTTCTATCAAGTTTAATTGTCCTAATTTTGCAACTTTCATATTTTTCAATAAACATTATTTTTAAGCAAATTACTTTGCATCGTTATCGTAAATAACAATATCGTATAAACAAATGCTCCCATATGCATTGTAAACAAGTAAAAATGGAATTACTTCTTCTTTTGCTCATCACGTTAACTTGTCTCGTTGATTAATCTTTTCTTTAACTTTATTTTTGGCGTTTATTTCTCTCGAGTAATCACCTCTATGTATCGTTTAGTCCGCTCTGCCGTCTAGCAACGATTCTTTTTGTCTCGGGACTTCGAGCATTGCAACGGCGCGCCATTTCCACCCGGAGATCGATAATCGAGACTTCTTGTGGGAACGGGTCTAGAACAAGGAGGTGAGATGAAATTATTCCGAGCCTCGGAGTCGAAAGTCTCCCGGGATACCCGCCGGCGAATTTCATATTTTTACTTCTTATAGATGCCGGGCGTCGAAGTCTTCCAGAGGACCCTTCCGTGCCCAATCTTCTCGTAAAGAGAACCCTTCGCCCCATTGCCCTCGTAAAGACCGCACCTAGGGGTGAAAAATAATCAGAGAAGCCCGATAGAGCCGTAACTGCTTCTGATTTATATAAGCGTATATCTTCTTAAAGCGGAACGTGTCTACGTTTACAAATAGGGTAAATCGGATAATTTTCTGATATAGATTATTAGCGTTATCATTAGGGTGAGATAATTGCGCGCATTAATAATATTTCTGTAAAAATGACAATTTATTTTCTACTGGGAAAAAGCAAAATGCGTGTATGTGCGTGTGTGTGTGTGTGTTTGGTGTTGTTAATAATATTATTCGTAGCTATTTGAGAAAAACAAGTTAAGAGACTTGATTGATAATTATTGGTGTAAAACGACAAAACCGCTAAGAAAGAAACCGATGGAGATACATTTAAAATGGAGTAGCTCGGAAGAGGATCCAAAAGTAATTTATTTCCATGCATAAAAAGAAAAATGGGACAAAGACAACAAGAAACAGTAGACAATAAGGCAAACAGTTAAAAGGAAGGAGATGGATGTGTAATAGGAACGAGAAGAATGCGTGCAAAGGGGTAAGCAGATAGAGAACGAGAGACACTTGAGGAAATCGTACTAGAAGCTCGCCAGAGTTTTCATCCCGTTTTGGTACACCACTAGTATTCCGTGAAGAAAGACGACAGCGCAAGAAAAATAAAGGCTTCCTCCTCCTCTCTCGGTACAGAATGCCGCTTCTTGCATCCCACTCCTTGCTGTGAGTCGCGTTTCTTCTTACCACGACTTGCTTTTGCCTCTCGTCCATACCGAGTTCCTCTCTCCGCTCTCTTTCTCGATCTCTCTTCTCGAGAATTATTAAAGGGAAAACAGCCACGAAATCCGTTTTCGACCAAGCGGCAAAGAAGCAGCAGGGGGAAGAGAGATGGCGGCGGTAACTCGCGGATTCTCGTTGCTCGTGGTTCACGCCATCGCTCGCGCCGCGCAGTAGATAAAGATAAATGTCGCAAACGAAAGAAAATTACGTACTACTACGAGTGGCGGCGGGCGCACGACCTGCTGCTCGTGAAATTTTTAAGCCGCCCATAAATATTCTATTCATACTTTTACTCTACCACCCCGGGATATAACCGCGCGCCGGCTAAACGCGCCGGCAGCTGCCTCCGTTCGCGTGCGGGATTCGAAAAATACAACGAACGAAAGCGATTCGTGCAACGGATTTCGGAGCATTCGAGCGTGATCAAAGCCGCGTCAAGCCGAACGGAAACTTTCGGACGGATATATTCCACATATATTGCGCAACGGCTGCCTTCAAATTTCGGAAGTTCGATAGCCGCCAGCACCATTATTACGTACAAATGGAAGTTGGGTCGAATCGCGGCTGGCCTGATTTGCCATGTTTTACACCGTACCTAACGAACTGGACAACAATCGATTTAACGCACGGTTTGCCTAATTGCGTATCGCGATCAAAGCGCGGAGCGCCGAAGTGCGAGACAACGTCGAAAATATGGACATCTTTATGCAATATTATTATCGCGCGCGATTATCATTATCTCGTATGAAGGATTAATAATCTTAATCACTGACATGTGTAATGTACCCTAATCTAAACTGATGCTCAACGTCTTCTTCTTTCGTTAACCGATTATTATTTTAATAGGAAATCATACATTCATTTCAAAAAGAACAAACAAAGTATATATAGTAAAATATATGGAATATTACAAAGAGAAAATGTGGAAAATAAAAAACAAGCTTTTTGCGAGATAAATTCGAGATTTTAGTTTTTTGATATATTCTCACTTGTTAAAGAATAATGTACTTTTAAGTACTACGCAGATGAAAAATTAATCTTTATTTTAATATGT
>NW_021848391.1:0-172 GCF_003651465.1 Formica exsecta
TTGGGGCTGGGTCCCCTATTCGCTATATTTACCAATAATTGTTTTTAAGAAAAAGTATGTAATTATTTAAATACAATGCATTTTTTTAAACAATTATTTGTTTTTTTCTTTACATTAATTGATTTGTCTCATTATTCTGTACATAAAAGTATTATGGTAAGATTATCGAAAA
>NW_021848391.1:211-4514 GCF_003651465.1 Formica exsecta
ATGTTATTTTTTATATCAAAATATGTCAGATTAAAATATAAAATAACTCAAAAAGTACTTAATAAAAAAATACTTTATTATAGTGTTTTGAAAAGCTCTCGAGATAAGTTACAAGAATATGCAATAAAAAGTAGGCAGTTCCATTTAAAAAATTGAAGGTGACCTTCACGTGACCTTCAAGCAACTATTCAAGGTCAAATTGATGATACCATCTTATGTCCCCTTCGAAACCATGCAACTTTTGTCTGAAACATTTTTTTCTAAAATGCATTGTTTACGAGATATTCTACCTGTAACGTTTGAAATTTAAAACCCTGTATATATTTAAATATAAACAATTTAAAATTATATATTAATAAAAACAAAGTCTTTTAAATTTAATATTTTTGATAACAAAAAATGACTTTTAGTGAAGAATATGTTTTGTAGTACCAATTTAAATGTTGACATATGCTGATATTGAGCACAACTTAGACTAGTGTTTCTCAACCCTGTGTACAATAGAATGAAACATATGCGTTACTGAAAAGTAACGATTGCGACTGCGCGACTATTGTGTAAAAATATCTTCTCATGAATACCTTTTTATGAGAAAAGAACTTCTGTTAAATTGCTTTTAATGTAAAATCGATCGTTTATTCATGAATTTTCACCTAAGAAAATGTCTTAAATTATATAATTACGTAATTGCCTAATTTTCCACGCAATTTAAAGTAGTCACTATATGCATTATTGACTATTTCTTATTTATCGAATTAAGAAGATTACTGATGATAAAATTTATATTATGAGAAAGAAATCGTGTATCAAACAGTCGATAAATCGAAAGAGGGGGGAATAAGTGAATATTCGTGTACTGCTTTTCCGTCAAACTTGTGTCGACAGTCACGGAGAGATGATCACTCTCGAGACTCAACATTTTAACATCAACCGAATTCTGTTGCTTATCATTGGCTTGTGGCCTTATCAGCGATCGCCACTAGTTGAATTTCAATTAATTATACTTTACGGTACTCTGATGACTTTTATCGTATTTCAGGTACGTCAGCATTTCTCTGTTGTATTTTATTACGGAATTGCGCGTATTATACTGACGTATAAAAATTAATGTCAAGTAAAATCCGAGTAAAAAGGCAAAAGAGCCACGCGCAGTTTTTAGGGCGCAAAGGTATATAATTTAAACCAAAAAATAAATTAAAAAATTAGAGAATTTCTTTAATTACATGATTCGCGAAAGGCGGACGTTTCGGCCCTTTTTTTGGCCATCATCAGCGCAAATAATATTAAACTCAACAATATAAACGGTATACAGAAAGACTCTTAATCAATTAAAGCGCAGGGTTACATGGTAACCAACGGTAGAAGGCGTAACCCCTCATGTCGCTCCAAAAGGCAAAAACCATTCTCCATGTAGTCCATGTTATTTCGGGGCAGAAACCTCGATTCTTTAAGCATGAATCCACGAACATGGTGATACATTAATAATTGTGTATAAAAGAGACGCAACGCACAAGTAGACAGCAAAAATTTTTCAGCAACGCAAAATCTTAACTAAACTCACTAACTAACAACAGAGTAATCATTACTCTGTTTGTATGTTTATATGTTTGTACATTGCGCTGATGATGGCCAAAAAAAGGGCCGAAACGTCCGCCTTTCGCGAATCATGTAATTAAAGAAATTCTCTAATTTTTTAATTTATTTTTTGGTTTAAATTATATACCTTTGCGCCCTAAAAACTGCGCGTGGCTCTTTTGCCTTTTTACTCGGATTTTACTTGATTTTAATCGTGTAAGAGCCTTACTTTTATATCTTTTTAAAAATTAATGTATTATTTAAATTTTGTCTCGCATGTAAGATTCAAATATAATTATATTGCATAATAATTGTTTTCTCTAATTATTGTTGTTTAAATTATATAAAATTATTAATTGTGTACCTCTTGCTAAATTATTGTATGTAATATATTAACGAAAAATTGAGAAGTTATGAACTGATCAAATAATGTAGCTTTGCCAATGATATCACATATAATGAATAATATTACTATATACAGTTAACATCATTTATAACATCGGAATGTACTCTGGATCTTATCTATAAGGTTTTATCTTCTGCATTTTTTTTCATTTGTTTGGCGATTAAATACAATTCATTTTGGATTAACGCCGATATTGTAAGCATGTAAATTATTAAACATCACTGATAAATGTATTTTTCAATGCAATATAGGCTTTCGTATTCGTTACTCTCGATCAATATAGTTTATTTTTTTTTAACATGTCGTTCACTTTTTATTTTATAATCATTATAATGTAAGACTACAGAAAAACATAAAATAGACAAACTAGTGTGAATCTAATCAAGAAAGAACACGGAAGCTCAATTATAATAATTTTCGAATATCGCGAAAAAAAACAACATACAATAATATTGCTAACATGATAGTTAAGAAGTTCGCTGAAGCAACTTCAAGATGTGTGTAATGAGATAGAAGACAAAAATGAAATCGCTATCATGGAAAAATACGGAATCAAAGCGAAGCGTATTACGATTAGACTTCTACGTAAGAAAATATTTCTTGATCTTTATATTAAGTTGCAATATCTTTTCACATGCAAATAAATAAATTGTTATTATAAGAAAATGTTAAAAATTAGGGAATAATATATTTATGGATTTATATAATATTTTACAATCTTTCTTAGTACTTGGGATATGCTGTCAATTTACTTTTATTTTGATATATATTTGGCCGTACATTTTGATATTCAAAACCAAATCTCGATCACCTTCTCCGTCGTATATAGAGACCGAATATTTCATTGATAAAGAAAAATATTTCTATTTAATTACGCTGCATAGACATATAGCAATTTGCATAGGCATATTGGCAATGATAGCGACAGGAACTATGCTCATAACATATCTTCAACATACTTGTGCAATGTTTAGTATTGCCTGGTAAGTAAATAGAGCGGAAGTGCATACAACAATTTAAATAATATTTTTATACAAACCATACAATATATATATTATAGCGACAAAATTATTTACAGTTACCGTATTGAGCAGGCAATTGGTATTTCACAAAAGACTAGTTTTAAAAATGAGGAAAACAGTTGTAAGCAGATAAGTCGTGCAGTAAACATTCATTGCAACGCTATGAAGTTAGTATTTTTGTTATATTAATGACAAGTATTTAACACACATGATAATATTGTATAAACTTTCTCATATTTAAAGGCTTAGCAATTTTTTAATATCCAATTTTGAGGGATCGTTCTTTTGCTTGATAGCGGCTGGTATGGTTTGTTTGTGCTGTAATCTTCTTCGGGTAAATTTCGTGTACAAATTCCTGCACGATCAGTGCGCTACTTCGTTGGCGAAATTAAAATTCGGCGACAACAAATTCGTGCATAGATAAAGAAAAATAACAAAATGACTTTTCCTCTTTAGCGATATATGAGTTAAAAACTTACAATATTAATTGCATGTGTTTTATTACAAGTCTGAGCTGTATGTACACAATATACGCACACATTTTTTAGAAAATTATGCAAAATTTCACGATTATAAATGTGGCATATTAAATTGCGACATATTGCTAAACATGGATTTTAATCTACTGCTTAATCTACTATTAATTTACTAAAAACGTATCATGTTCCTCATAATTTTCAGATTATGTCATTTACCGATAACATTGGGCAACTTATACTATCTCTAACTATTTTAGTTATGCTCTATGTGTACTTATTTCTATCCAATTATACTGCACAAAAAATTACAGATCACAATGAATATGTGTTTGCCACAGTGTAAGAAAAATTTCAACTTTATATGCGAGTGTATTTGTTTTGCAGATACTTATAACATAATTCAAAGTTAGAGATGTCTGATAAAGTTAATATGCTTTGAGAAAAAATAAATATGCATATATATATTTATGTGTGTGTGTATACATGCGCGTCGTGTGATTGAAAGAGTTATTTACACAAATTTTACCTAACTAAAATTTTTTCAATTTATTATGTCGTAGATATAACGTTCGTTGGTATATGGCTCCAATACGTATACAGAAAATGATACTCTTTTTGTTGCAAAGGGGTACTATAAGTTTCAATTTGATTCTCGGTGGAATATTTGTAGCGTCCATGCAAAGTGCCGCTTCGGTGAGAAACATATGTAAATATGTCGCACATATACAATGTATTGCAATTTTCTCAATAATATATAATAAGTGAAAACAAAAAAGACACGTTTTATTACAGCTGGCGAGCACTTCCATATCATACTTCAC
>NW_021848391.1:4954-55054 GCF_003651465.1 Formica exsecta
TAGTTGCCTCTCTCTTGTGAGTAACTGCTCAAAAGTGCGCATGCACGACTTACCGATTTGGCCCAATGAAAAATAAGGTTACATTAGTCACATGTGTGTGTACACAAAAGTATGTATATCTACAGACACGATGCTTATATGTGTAGTTACTCACAAGAGAGAGGCAACTACGATTTTTTTTCTCACTTCCTTCCGACACTTTTCAGCCTGCTATTCCCCTTCCATTTATATATGTTCTAAGCTCGCGTGTAGATACATAGGGTCTCTCGCTGCTACTGCGCGTGACTTGGCGCAAGACACTATCGTGTCTCTTGATAATTTTTTCTATTACATAAAGAACGGCGTGTGTTGAGAAAGGTAATGAATTATCGGTGCAAGAGTGCAGTTGCACTCGGTTCAGTAAGTTAGTTACACCGCGAGAGCAGTTGGCAGTATTGCTGACGATCTTTTATATTGGCACTGTGTAATCGTTTTTTTTTGTGTGTGAGTGTGAACGCTTTCGCTCTCGACGCCAGCTTACAGCGGAGATGTACAACGTTTTTTTCTGTAACTAATAAAAGTGATACAATTAAATCACATATGTAACAATTAAATCACGTATTTTGGTTTATTTTGTCCAACCTAACAGCGTGTTATGTTTTTTTTTAATTCTTTTTGTGTTTGCGATACAATTAACTTTAAGGAGGAACTAGATGAATCAACTACATCAAAAGTTAATAAATCTAATACATTTCGTGACTCATGAATCTGACATTGCGCAAAGTACACACTTTTATCCTTTTAAAATATAAAATAAATAATTAATTTAAGTTAAAGTAACAATTTGTCTTGTAGATTATAATTTAATCTCAAAATCGTAAATATTATCTTATATTAAACTAACTTTTTTATAGTGACTGTACGATCTTAATTGTACGACACAAAAATTCATGAGAATAAAAATTTTATTTTATGTGATGACACAAGAATAATTTAAAATCAAGTAAAATCCGAGTAAAAAGGCAAAAGAGCCACGCGCAGTTTTTAGGGCGCAAAGGTATATAATTTAAAGGTATATAATTTTCTTTCTGTATACCGTTTATATTGTTTAATTTAGTACTATTTGCGCTGATGATGGCCAAAAAAAGGGCCGAAACGTCCGCCTTTCGCGAATCATGTAATTAAAGAAATTCTCTAATTTTTTAATTTATTTTTTGGTTTAAATTATATACCTTTGCGCCCTAAAAACTGTGCGTGGCTCTTTTGCCTTTTTACTCGGATTTTACTTGATTTTAATCGTGTAAGAGCCTTACTTTTATATCTTTTTAAAAATTAATGTATTATTTAAATTTTGTCTCGCATGTAAGATTCAAATATAATTATATTGCATAATAATTGTTTTCTCTAATTATTGTTGTTTAAATTATATAAAATTATTAATTGTGTACCTCTTGCTAAATTATTGTATGTAATATATTAACGAAAAATTGAGAAGTTATGAACTGATCAAATAATGTAGCTTTGCCAATGATATCACATATAATGAATAATATTACTATATACAGTTAACATCATTTATAACATCGGAATGTACTCTGGATCTTATCTATAAGGTTTTATCTTCTGCATTTTTTTTCATTTGTTTGGCGATTAAATACAATTCATTTTGGATTAACGCCGATATTGTAAGCATGTAAATTATTAAACATCACTGATAAATGTATTTTTCAATGCAATATAGGCTTTCGTATTCGTTACTCTCGATCAATATAGTTTATTTTTTTTTAACATGTCGTTCACTTTTTATTTTATAATCATTATAATGTAAGACTACAGAAAAACATAAAATAGACAAACTAGTGTGAATCTAATCAAGAAAGAACACGGAAGCTCAATTATAATAATTTTCGAATATCGCGAAAAAAAACAACATACAATAATATTGCTAACATGATAGTTAAGAAGTTCGCTGAAGCAACTTCAAGATGTGTGTAATGAGATAGAAGACAAAAATGAAATCGCTATCATGGAAAAATACGGAATCAAAGCGAAGCGTATTACGATTAGACTTCTACGTAAGAAAATATTTCTTGATCTTTATATTAAGTTGCAATATCTTTTCACATGCAAATAAATAAATTGTTATTATAAGAAAATGTTAAAAATTAGGGAATAATATATTTATGGATTTATATAATATTTTACAATCTTTCTTAGTACTTGGGATATGCTGTCAATTTACTTTTATTTTGATATATATTTGGCCGTACATTTTGATATTCAAAACCAAATCTCGATCACCTTCTCCGTCGTATATAGAGACCGAATATTTCATTGATAAAGAAAAATATTTCTATTTAATTACGCTGCATAGACATATAGCAATTTGCATAGGCATATTGGCAATGATAGCGACAGGAACTATGCTCATAACATATCTTCAACATACTTGTGCAATGTTTAGTATTGCCTGGTAAGTAAATAGAGCGGAAGTGCATACAACAATTTAAATAATATTTTTATACAAACCATACAATATATATATTATAGCGACAAAATTATTTACAGTTACCGTATTGAGCAGGCAATTGGTATTTCACAAAAGACTAGTTTTAAAAATGAGGAAAACAGTTGTAAGCAGATAAGTCGTGCAGTAAACATTCATTGCAACGCTATGAAGTTAGTATTTTTGTTATATTAATGACAAGTATTTAACACACATGATAATATTGTATAAACTTTCTCATATTTAAAGGCTTAGCAATTTTTTAATATCCAATTTTGAGGGATCGTTCTTTTGCTTGATAGCGGCTGGTATGGTTTGTTTGTGCTGTAATCTTCTTCGGGTAAATTTCGTGTACAAATTCCTGCACGATCAGTGCGCTACTTCGTTGGCGAAATTAAAATTCGGCGACAACAAATTCGTGCATAGATAAAGAAAAATAACAAAATGACTTTTCCTCTTTAGCGATATATGAGTTAAAAACTTACAATATTAATTGCATGTGTTTTATTACAAGTCTGAGCTGTATGTACACAATATACGCACACATTTTTTAGAAAATTATGCAAAATTTCACGATTATAAATGTGGCATATTAAATTGCGACATATTGCTAAACATGGATTTTAATCTACTGCTTAATCTACTATTAATTTACTAAAAACGTATCATGTTCCTCATAATTTTCAGATTATGTCATTTACCGATAACATTGGGCAACTTATACTATCTCTAACTATTTTAGTTATGCTCTATGTGTACTTATTTCTATCCAATTATACTGCACAAAAAATTACAGATCACAATGAATATGTGTTTGCCACAGTGTAAGAAAAATTTCAACTTTATATGCGAGTGTATTTGTTTTGCAGATACTTATAACATAATTCAAAGTTAGAGATGTCTGATAAAGTTAATATGCTTTGAGAAAAAATAAATATGCATATATATATTTATGTGTGTGTGTATACATGCGCGTCGTGTGATTGAAAGAGTTATTTACACAAATTTTACCTAACTAAAATTTTTTCAATTTATTATGTCGTAGATATAACGTTCGTTGGTATATGGCTCCAATACGTATACAGAAAATGATACTCTTTTTGTTGCAAAGGGGTACTATAAGTTTCAATTTGATTCTCGGTGGAATATTTGTAGCGTCCATGCAAAGTGCCGCTTCGGTGAGAAACATATGTAAATATGTCGCACATATACAATGTATTGCAATTTTCTCAATAATATATAATAAGTGAAAACAAAAAAGACACGTTTTATTACAGCTGGCGAGCACTTCCATATCATACTTCACCGTTCTTTATTCTACCCGGCATGATTAAAAGTATGATAAGCTAATCCTCAATTATTTTAAGCCGATTAAACGGAAACATGTATCGATTGTCCTCGAGATTTATACACAAAGATGTAGTAATATTATTATTTTCATAAAGAAAAATCTTTATTTAATAAAAGAAATTGTTGTTTTATTTTAATACATAGAGGTTAAAACTATAAAAGTTAACGATAACAACATTGATTGTGGTATAAATATATAAAAAAATGTGACAATTTTAAAAAGATTATATAAAATGTGGTAAATATTGACAAAAGGGGACCCAGCTCCAATGACCTTGATCTTGACATATGTTGTTAAGGTCACTGTTCTGAGTATCTTCCAAAAAGTTTTAAGCGTTGCTTGTTGTTTATTAAAAAGTTATTAACAAAAAAAGTTTACTGAATAAAACGTAATTTGATAAATGTTTACCTTTACACACTCTATCTCAAATGACTTCCGGTTGACCTTGACGTTGACCTTGACTTCTAAGGAGGTCAAGGTCATTGACTTTTCCCGTCGCTCGGTTAGTAAAGAAAAGTTCTGATTACTTAAACAAGGTTCATAATTATTTTACATGAATTTGCAACTTTCTGCGCAAAGCAAGGTCTAGTTTTAAATCAGAAATAGGTTTGGGCTAGGTTATATCTTCTGCAAATGAAGCCCCCCCGTAGTGGGGGCGGAACCCATTGTGTCCACGCATATACTTTACAACGCGAAGCGAGGTCCACCCCGCAATTGTTGTGTGGGTGGAAAAGTGTATGCGTGGACGCAGTGGGTTCCGCCCCCGCTACGGAGGACCTTCATTTCCGGACAGGGGCGGATTTATATAGAAGCTTACGATGCTTAAGCATCAGGCCTCCAAGAGAAGGGGCCCCCAAACAACTAACAAATCGACACTTACGAGAATCATATAGTATCAGACTAGAGATACGTATTATTCTGTATAGTCATAATCAGATGGGTTATCCGCGTTTTCTTTGGTAAGAATTCTCTGAATACAATTTTGAACATTTATTTAACACTTCCAATAACAAGTTGTGAAGCAGAAAGAGATTTCTCTAAATTATCTTTTATAAAAAATAAGTACAGATCTAAAATGAGAGATAAAATTATTTATTAATTCTTTTAATAGAAAGTGACATTACAAGATCTGTTACTTATGACGAAGCCATAAAAGAATATATAAACGTAAAATGTAAAAACAATAAAAATTTAAAAACTTTTGTTCTCAAATGCTTTTGTTTTTTACATTTATGTTTTGTTTTATATCTATGTCAGTTATTTTTATTAATTTAATTTGTTTCTGTAAAACGTTAATGTTTCTGTAAATCGTTTATAGTTTTCATGAATATCATTTATTATGAATATATTTTATTCAAATTGTATATTTATTAATATTTAAATGTTATCATAAACTGTCATCTAGATAGAACAAAAACTTATAATGATGTCAAAATAACGAGAAAACGATAAATTATGATAGAAAAGTTAGTTTTTATAGTAATTTTTTCGTCGTTTTTAGACGTCATTGTAATTTTCTATCCTGCCCGGAAAAAGGGCCCCTGAAATAATATTAGCGTCAGGCCCCGAAAAGTCACCATTCGCCCCTGCTTCCGGAAGATATAACCTAACCCAAACCTATTTTTGATTTAAAACTAAAATTTGGTTTGGGATAGGTTATATTTTCCGGAAGTGAAGCCCCCCCGTAGGAGGGGTGGAACCTACTGCGCCCACGCATGTACTTCGTAAGACGAAGAATTTAAACAATTAAACCAGACTGATCAAAATACGCACGTCATCATTTTTGTATTTAATACTTGTTTTTATCGTATAATTTGATTGTTAATAACTTTTTAATAAATAACCAGCGACGACTAAAACCTTTTGGAGGTTACTCAGGATCATAATTTTGACAACATATGTCAAGGTCAAGGTCATTGGAGCTGGGTCCCCTATTGTCAATATTTACCTTTCGATCTCTTTATGCTGTCTATATATATAATCTTTATTGCTCCCCTTGGGGTTACAAAACATCTAATACTATACAAAAAACAACGCAATATATCCTTATCATTACAACAAAAAATGCTTAACCTATATCGCCTTCTTATCCTAAACTCCTTATCCTACCTACCTAACACACACATATTACACAACTACGCTGTCTTAACTACCTATGCCTATGGACCTCCGTTTCCGTTTACAATTTTTTCTTTCTCACACTCTCCCTCATCCACTCTCCCATTCCTCCACTCATTCTTCCCTTCCCCCTTCTTCCCTCCAACTCTCTCATCCACCTCTCTTCCTCTCCTTTCTCCCCTAATACCATCGCTACATTTTCTTGCCACGTACTTTCCTTCCTCCAATCCGTGCATTCCTCCCAAACATGTTCCCATGACTCCACCTCACTCTCGCACCCCCTGCATTTCCTTCCCTCCTTTTCCTCATCCCATTCCCTAGTCTAAATCTTGCTACCCTTTGCCATCTGCTTTCCCCCTATCCCTTTTTTAAGTACCCTGGCACTCCCTCTCCTTTCACCCACTTATACCACCTATTATATGTCGACCCCCATATCCTCTTCCATCTTTCCTCTTTCTGCAACTTTCTTTCTCTCTCAATTATTTCCTCACTCCTTAATTGCCCCATCTCCCTCAATTCCATCATCTCTTCCATTTTCTACCCCCTTTCCTCTATAAATCCCCTCCTCTCCTCCTTCCAGCCCTTCCCTTCTTTTCCCCTCCCAATCCTTCCCTTCATCTCTTCCCAACACTTCTTAGCCAGCTCTCCCCCCTTATCCTCCTCCAATTTTTGTTCATAATTCCAAACTCTCATACCCGCCCTCCCCCTTAACAAATCCCTCTGCAATTCTTCCCTTACCATATATCCCGGCGTATACCTTTCCACTCCCAACACCCACTTCAAATACCTGTCCTGCAATCTTTCCACCCCTCCCTCTCCTTCCAGCCCCACACCTCCACCCCATAACTAACCACCGACCATACTAGCTTATCAAACAACCAAACCCTTTTTCCCCAATCCCCACCAAACCTCCTTTTTCCCATCCCCCACACTTGTCCTAACAACGCTGCTCCCTTCTTAACCCTTTCCTTTACATGCGCATCCTGTTTTCCATTCGACCTCACCGTGTACCCCAAATACTTAAACTCCCTCACCTCCTCCAACAGTTTTCCCTTCCAAAACCATTTTATTTTCTTCTATCTCCCTCCTCCCTTTCTACATCTCATTACTTTAGTCTTCGCCACGTTCACTTCCAAACCCTTCCTGTCCATATATCTCTCCAACTTTCCTATCATCCCCTTCATTTCTCCTTCATCCGCCAACAACACTATGTCATCCGCATATGCCAATGTATACACCTTCCCTCCCCCCAGCCTGACCCCACCCAACCCTCCCCTCTTCAACTCATCAAACCCTTCCCCCTCTCTTCCTCCCACCCTCACCCTGTTTACCGTCTCCCTTAATACCTCCCCACACCTCCCAATCAGACCCTCCCTTACACCCCTTGCCCTCATCGCCTCTATTAAAACTCCCCTATCCACCGAATCAAAAGCCGCCTTCAAGTCCAAAAACATCGCTACCATTCTACCTCCCTTCTCTCCCACCTGCCTGTTAATCAAATAATTGAGCACGTATATGTTGTCTATCGTCCCTACTCCCTTTCTAAACCCCGTCTGACTTGTCGGTATCAAACCCATCCCTTCCACCTCATTCTTCAACCTTTCCGCCAAAATTGCCAAATACACCTTATACGCTGTTTGGGTTAACGTTACCCCTCTATATTCTTCTACCCTATCCCCCTCCCCTTTCTTTAGAATCGGCACTATTATCCCCTCCCTCCATTCTTTCTGCCACCCAATCCCTTTCCAAATCCTTCTACACACCTCCCAAATCCACTCCTCCACCTCTTCTCCATACTTCTACACCTCATTTGGTATTCCATCCCCTCCCGCCGCCTTGCCATCCTTCAACTTCCTTATTACTTTTCTAACCTCCTCCCTTTTGATTACCTTCTCTCCTCCCCATCACCCTTCCTGCTCCCTTTATTGCCCTCCATTTTACTCCTCCCAAAAGCCCTCTAAAATAACCATCCCATTCCTCCATTTCTATACTCCTTCACCTCTCTCTCCCACCTCTCAACTTCTTTCCTCTTTTTTTCCTCACACATGACCTTATACCTCCTCTTTTCCTCTCTATATTTATCCCCTATCCCCCTTCCCTCCTCCATTTCCTTAGCTCCCTCCTGACGACTTCTTTCTCCTCCTTGCATTCCTCATCCCACCATCCTTTTTTCTCCCCCCGTTGCCTTCCCTCCTCCGCCTTTTCTAAAGCTCCCAACGCCCTACCCTTCAACTCCGCCCACTCCTCCTCTATTCCTTCCTTCCTTCCCGCCCTTTTCCCAAACTCTTCCCCAAACATCTTTTTACCCTCCATCGTCCATACTTCTCTCCTCACTCTGCCCCCCTCCTTGCCCCCTCCCCCTTTTATTCCAGCTCATCCCCTTATTCATATTGTAAGCGGATGATGATCTGAGTCCATCCTCGCTTCCACCATCAATTTCTCTACCCCTTCCCTCGTTCTCTTATCCCATTGTTCCTCCAGAAACCTACATAATCTCTTCCCTTTACCATTCACTTTTTTATCTTTCGAGTTTCTGCGCCTTCCTTCCTTCTCTTCCTCATCCCCTTCTTTCACTCCTCTCCTTCCTCCCCCGTCCATGCAATTAAGTCCCACCCTATCAACACTCGCACTCCCTCCTCTTTTTCCTCCATCCACTCGCTCAACTCCTCTAATTTCTTCTCTATATCCATATTCACATATATCCCCACTACCCTCCACCATTCCCCTAACCATACCTTACTTGTCATTAACCCTTTTTTATTTCTCTTCTCCTTCTCCTTCTCCACCTTTAACTCTACCCTTACTCCCAAGATCATTCCCCCAATCGCCCTTCCTTTCTTATTCTTTCTTCCGGCCCACTGCATTTCCCATACGTATCCCCTCGGCAACTTATCCCTTATCCTCTCCCAACTTTTATTATCCACCCACGTTTCACACAATATCATAACATCCCATGCTTTCAAACCCTCCCAGAAATCTCTATCTTTATTCTTCAGACCTGCCACATTCCAAAAACACACCCTTTCCTCCTCCCCTCTCTTTTCCTCCCCCTCCCTCTCCTCTCCTCACCCCACGCCCCTCTTACCCCTCTCACCCTTCATCATTTTCCTCTCCCCTCTCCCACCGCCCCGTCCCCATCCCCCATTTCCCTTTTCCTCCCCCTCCCCTTCCCCTCCTACTATCTCTCTTCCCTCCCTGTCCTCTCCTACTCTTATTCTTCCCCCTGATCTTTCCACTCTCTTCCCTCCCCATCCCTTAACTCTTCCTCTCCCTCATCCCATCTCCACCATTTACCATTTATTTGTACTTTTCCGTAGCCTACCCATACTTTCTTACCTCTTTCTCTCTCTCTTCTTGCCACATCCTCTATTAACCATCTCATCCTTCTTTCCCTCCATGTTAAGTCATCATCTAACCTTGTATCTCTGCTCTTTATTTCTCCTCTCTTTCTCATTATTTCTTTCTTCTTCTCTACTTCATCTATTTTCACTATTGCCGTCCCTTTTCCTCCCTCCTTACCTCCTAAGCATCTCACTTCTTCTACCCTAGCCTCTATTTTTATCTTTTTTAAGACTTCCTCTACCCTCACTCTCACCTCTCTTTCTCCCCCCTTTACTCCTCTTACTACAATATTCCTCCTTCTCTCCTCTCTTTCCTTCATCTCCATCTTTATTTTTATCCTCTTAATTCTCCCCTCCATTTCTCCTCCTCTTCTCTCTCCCTTTTTCCCTCTCCCCCTTCTCTAAGTTTCATCTCTCGCCATTCATCCTCTAGCGCCTCCACCCTTCCCCTCATTTTTTCTTTCTCCACCCTTCCTCTCTCATCCCTTTCTTCCATCTGTCTCCTCACTATCCCCTCTATCTCCTCTCTTAAGTCTTTCATGTACCCCCTTAACACTTCCCTTATCATCTCCCTATCTTTCTGCATTTCTTTCCTCATTTCCTCCTTCACCCCATTAACCCTTCTTTTTATTCCTTTTTCCATTCCTCCTTCATTTCTTTCCACCACTCCATTTCTCCTATTTCCCCCTTTGCCGATCCCCTCACCGGTGACCTTTGAACCCTTTTCCCTTCCCTGCCCTTCCATAATTCTTCGCCCCCTTTTTCCCCTGCCTCTCTCTCTATCACTTCCTTTTTTCTTTTCCACATCTCGTCTAAATTCTTCGTGCTCCCCCTTCTCACCTCCCCCATCTTCAATAATTCCTTTTTTGACTTATCCTCCATCTCTTCTTTCTTGTTATTCTTTCTGATCTAATCTTCTATTATCCGTGCTTATTCCTCTTCCTCTTCTGTCTCTGCCTCTATCCCTGCGCTCGCCTCTCTACCTAACTAACTTTCTACCTTACTCTATCTAATTTCTATATTCCTTTCTCTCTCTCCTACCGTATATCGCCGCTCTACCTATTTCACGCTCCCGGTTCTTCACTTCTCCTACCACGTGATCCTCTCTCTCTCTTCCTAACCTTACTCTGCTCTACTCTATCTTTTCTCGCCTCCCTACTTCTATCACCTTCTTCCGTACCTCCACCTTTACTTCTCCGCTTTCCCCTCACTTTACTCATCACGTGCACATCTCTCACTCTCTCACTCACTTCCCTGTCTCCTCACTTTCTCTACCTTTCGCACTGCACACTTTCTACAACACTCTCTCTCGCCCACCGGAAACGGAAGTCTCTCTTTATGCTGTCAACAATCTAAATACACATAAATATTTTTTGTATATATATGTGTATGCAGGGTGTCCCGCAACGTGATGTCCACACTAAAACTGTGTATTTTTTGTGTCATTCTAAGTCAAAAAGTCTTAATACACATATGCCTAAAGTCGCTTGTTTTGAAGTTATAGCGAAAAATGCAAAAGTAGTTATTTCTCACACTAATGCGAGAAAAGCACCTTTATGACTTACCTTACCGCACTAGTAGTGCGGACATAACAGGCATTACAAAAAATATTGTATGAATGGCATGTGCGGAAGATAACGAACTATGTCGCGTATGAAGTTGCCGCATTCGCTTCAGCTCATGCGGCAACTTCATACTCGACATAATTTTTTCGCTATAACTTTGAAACAATCGACTTTAGAGCATATGTGTATTAAGACTTTTTGACTTAGAATGAGAAAAAGAATACACAGTTTCAGTGTGGACATCACGTTGCGGGACACCCTGTATATGCAGGATGTACAAGAAGTTTCAAAACCCCTTAATATCTCGAAAAATACGCATTTTCGAAAAAAATGCTTCATACAAAAGTTGTAGGGTTTTATATGGGGCATTACATAGCAATATTATTATGATCTTGTATAGCGTTGTCCAGGTCACGTGAAGATCACCTTTAATTTCTTAAATGGAACCTTCCATTTTTTATTACATATTTTTGTAGCTTATCTCGAGAACTTTCCAAAACACTATAATAAAGTATTTTTTCATTAAGTATTTTTTGAGTTATTTTATATTTTAATCTGACATATTTTGATATAAAAGATAAAATATCTCGTAAAATATTTAGTTTTCGATAATCTTACCATAATACTTTTATGTACAGAATAATGAGACAAATGAATTAGTGTAAAAAAATTAATTGTTTTTAAGAAAAAGTATGTAATTATTTATAATGTATTTTTTTTTATACAATTATTTTTTTTTTTTTACACTAATTGATTTGTCTCATTATTCTGTACATAAAAGTATTAAGGAAAGATTATCGAAAACTAAATATTTTACGAGATATTTTATTTTTTATATCAAAATATATCAGATTAAGATATAAAATAACTCGAAAAATACCTAATAAAAAAATACTTTATTATAGTGTTTTCAAAAAGTATTGACAAGGGCTATAAGAATATGTAATAAAAAAGTAGGGGTCTCCGTTTAAAAAATTCAAGGTGACCTTGTCCTGACCTTGGCGACGCTATCCAAACCCATCCAAACTGATAAGATTAGTAAATAGATCGTCTTAAACTCCACAACTTTTATTGGGAACAATTTTTTGTAAAATTTATATTTTTCGAAATTTTTCAGGGTTTCCATACTTTTTCCTCACCCTATATATATACAGAGTAATCCGGAACAACCGTTTGTTCTTAAAAGGTCATATTCCTGAATCAATTCTAAGACGATTTTTTCTTTACAAAAATTTTGTCTAAAGCTTAGTTTTTAAATTATAAAAAGAAAGAGTTAGCGAATTACGGGACGAGTACAGAAGGTAGGCAGGGGCGGTGCACCTCACCGTCCGATGCAGGCGCTTACGTGAGGCGTACGCTATAGCTGATCGAGTGTTGTTTGCTACACGCGATGGGTGTGTGTGTGTGTGTGTGTGAAAACGTGTATGTGTGTGTGTATTACGCGTACATGTTCACACATACACACACACACACACACACCCATCGCGTGTAGCAAACAACACTCGATCAGCTATAGCGTACGCCTCACGTAAGCGACTGCATCGGACGGTGAGTTGCGCCGCCCCTGCCTATCTTTTGTACTCGTCCCGTAATTCGCTAACTATTTCTTTTTATAATTTAAAAACTAAGCTTCAGACAAAATTTTCGTAAAGGAAAAATCGTCTTAGATTTGATTCAGGAATACGACCTTTTAAAGACAAACTGTTGAAAAAAGAATGATTTGAATCAATATTTTTTTTAACATGATAGTTTATTTAGTTACCATAGAGTTCCTAGTTACTATAGAGTTTATTTTCTGTATAACAAATAATTGTATGTTTTTTCTGACTGATGTTTGCCGATTATTATAAAATTACACAAAAGGTTTGTTTATGGTCGTTTTTTTCGTGTGTGTGCAAATAAAGTCATTTTGTAATTTAAATCACCACCTGATTTAATACTGAAACTAAATAATAACAACAGATTATGGGCCCAGGAGCGTGGTAGAAATAAAAGTTTCGGTAGAAAAGGACAGTTTTCCGTAAAAAACGCGAGTGTAAGAGATTTGAGTTTTCAAAGTTAGCCAAGCTGTGTGCAATAAAGCAATATAACCGAAAATGGAATCCGAGATCTCAGAGGCGGTTAAACTAAAAGGTGTGGAAAATTGGGGAATTTGGAAGTTTCAGGTTGAAGTATTAATGTCAGTAAACGATGTGATAACAGTGGTAGATGGCACGTTTGAAAATCCAGGTCCAGAAATTCCGACAACAACGCAAGCGGATATCGTAAGAATCAACTCATGGAAGAAACTGGATGGAGCTGCCAGAAGAATAATAGTTTTGACGGTGAGTGAAAACGTTCTAATACACATTATCAATTGCAGGACAGCGAAAGAAATGTGGAAAAAATTACACAAAGTTTATGAAAATAAAAATGAGACGTCTAAGCATATGGTTCAGAAACAGTGGTTTGCTCTGGGAAAAGATTCGAAAGATGATATGGCAACGCATATTGCCAAAATCAGAGATTTTGCGCATAGGTTAATAGCCTTAGGAGATCAAATTCCTGATAGTATGATCGTAACGAAAGTGTTAATGACACTTCCTACCCAATATCAGCATTTTGTCACGGCGTGGAAATCAGCCAGCGAAGACCAGCGAACGTTGACAAACCTTACATCTAGGCTCACGATGGAGGAAACCCGAGTAAACTTGCAGCAAGAAAACAGTGTTTTAGCGGCAAGAAGAAACTGCAAACCGAAGCGAGATAGCAAAGATAGTAACGAAAAAAGAATTGGAAAATGTTTCAAGTGTGGCAAGGAAGGACATTGAAAGAAAGACTGTTGGTGTAAAAGTTGAAAAGGTGACGAGAAGAACAATGAAAACAAAAAACCTGAGGCAAAAATAGTACTGATAAGGGCAACACCCAATGCAGCACAACACGACACAGAAACAGACGAGTGGTATCTCGACTCAGGGGCATGTCAACATATGTCCGATAAGAAAGAATGGTTTAAAAATATGGCTTTACAAAAGTTCAAAGATATTAAAATTAGAGACGGAAAAATCATACTAGCGCAGGGCATAGGGGACATGGACATCCAAGCCTACAACGGAAAGCAATGGGCAAATTGTTTTTTTAAAGGAATATTGTACGTACCAAACTTACATTTTAATCTTTTCTCTGTAACATCAGCTACAGATAAAGGTTTGACGCTACAATCCGACAACAAGACGTGTATTCTCTTAAAAGACGACCGCATAATTGCAGTGGGAGAGCGAAACGGAGGACTCTACAAAATGAAGTTCAAAACGACACATCGGAGACAGCGTACATACACAAAGAGAAAAAGAGCAGCGAATTATGGCATGAAAGGTTAGCACATCAAAATATTACACATGTTATGAAATATCTCAAGGACAAGAAAATAGAGGTTGAAACAAAACGAGATTTTTTCTGCGAAGCATGCGTATTAGGGAAAAAGAGTAGAAATTTTTTCAAATCAAGTCGATCAAAAACAAAGGAGCCAGGTGAATTGGTTCATGTAGACGTGTGCGGATATATGGACCCGACGTCGTATGGAGGATCAAGATATTTCTTATTATTTAAAGATGATTTCTCACATTATAAGACAGTCTATTTTCTCAGCAGTAAAACAGAGGTTTTAAAGTTTTTTGTAGATTATCTGAAGAAAACAAAAAACCAACTAGGAAGAGAAATTCGAAGACTGAGGACGGACAACGGATTGGAGTTCGTAAATGCTCAAATAAAGGAGATAATAAGAGATAGAGGAATTGAACATGAGACAAGCGCACCTTACACACCGGAGCAGAATGGTTCTGTGGAGAGAGAAAATAGGACTATAGTAGAAGCAGCTAGAACTATGCTATTTGCTAAGGGATTGGATAAAAGATTGTGGGCAGAGGCGGTGAATGCAGCTGTCTATACGTTGAATAAGACAGGAACAAGCAGTATATCAGGAAAGACACCATATGAAGTTAATATTTTGGTACAAAAACATACGCGCATATCCCAAAAGAAAAGAGGAAGAAATGAAATAAAAAAGCTAAGACAGGAATATTAGTTGGCTACGGAGATTCTACTAAAGGATATCGAATATGAAGAACAAAAGAAGGTAGAAATCCATCGAGAGGTGGTATTTGCAAATGAAAAACCAAGGATAATCAAAAATAAAGAAGAACTCAAGGAAGAGGAAGAAATTTATTTACGAGAAAACCGAGAAATTAACGACGAAATTTCAAATAATAACGAAAATGACCAAAGAAAAATACCAGATGAAAGAAATGCAGCAGAAGAACAACGAGAAGACGAGGAAGAACCCGAAAATCAACAACAACTTCAAGAGCCAAATAATGAAGTTGATAAAGAGCATGAAAATGAGCAGCGACGTTACGAATTAAAAGATCGCCGAATGCTCCAAGCACCAGTGAGATTTGGTGAACCAGTCAGATTTGGTGACTACTTAAATGTAGAGGAACTTTTTATTGCAGAATATCAAGAACCCAAAACGTTTGATGATGCAGTTTAAGGTAACCAAGCAGAGCAATGGAAAGCAGCCATGAAAGAAGAAATGGAGTCACTTAAAAAGAATGAAATTTGGGAAATAGTCAAACTCCCAAAGGAGGCAAAAGCTCTAGAAAACAAATGGGTGTATAAACTTAAAACAAAAGCAGACGGATCAGTCGATAGATATAAAGCCAGATTGGTGGTAAAAAGATTTACTCAGAGACCAGGAATAGATTACGTAGAGACTTTCAGCCCAGTAGTCAAATTCACATCCGTGAGAGCCATTCTGGCGGTAGCAATTGCTGCAGGGATGAAATTATATCAGTTTGATATAAAAACAGCTTTTCTAAATGGTAATCTAGAAGAAAAAATTTATATGAAACAGCCAAAAGTATTTGAAGACGGTTCAGAGAAAGTATGCAAACTTAAACGAGCATTGTATGGATTTAAACAGTCAGCAAGATCCTGGAACAAGAAATTTGTAAATTGCTTGACAAAATTCAACTTGCGAGCAACCGACGCAGACCCATGCGTGTTTGTCAACAAGGATAATGGAAAAACTTTAATCTTGGTAGTATATGTAAATGACGGTTTAGTAGCATCCACAAATAATTTGAAAATAAAGGATTTGTTGCTTCATTTATCTAATAAGCTGGAAGTAACATCTAAACCATTAGAATTATTTTTAGGAATAGAATTTAAATATTTTTCAGATGATTCCGTACAGATAAACCAAAGTCAATATGCCAAGCGAGTGATAAATCGTTTTAAGATGGACGAAGCCACATCCGGTAGCTATACCTGTAGACCAACATCAAGATTTTAGTTTTGAGACCCCAGACAATCAAGCTAAGATAATAAATGCGCCATACAAGGAAGCAGTTGGTAGTCTATTTTATTTGGCGATGGTTTCCAAACCAGGCATTGCATATGCGGTAAATACAGTTAGCCAGTATGCTGAAAAACTTACGAAGGAACATTGGAATGCGGTAAAAAGAATTATAAAATATATAAAGAGAACTGTTGACTATGGTATCAAGTTTGAGAAAAATCAAAACTTAGAAGTAAGAGCTTATAGTAATGCAGATTTTGCAGGAGATAAAGCAGCTAGGAAATCAACAACTGGTTATGTAATTTTACTTGGAAAAACACCCATAGCATGGGGTACTCAAAAACAGAGATCAGTTGCTTTGTCGACCACAGAATCTGAATATGTCGCAGCAAGTCAGACAGCTAAAGAACTAATTTGGATAAAAAGATTAGTCAAGGATTTGTTAGAAATAGATACAAATAAACCTGTAATGTTAATAGATAATCAAAGTGCTATAAAATTAATTAAAAATCCAGAATATCATAAAAGGACAAAACGTAGATATTAAGTATCATTTTATAAGAGAGTTGTACGAAAGAAAAGAATTTAATATTAAATATGTCATAACTGATGAACAAAAGGCCGATATTTTAACAAAACCATTAGCAAAGGCTAGATTTAAATATTTAAGAAATAAGCTAGTAATAAATAAGAAATAAAAGAAAAAGACTTCTGTTGATTCAAAAGTGGGAGTGTTGAAAAAAGAATGATTTGAATCAATATTTTTTTTAACATGATAGTTTATTTAATTACTATAGAGTTCCTAGTTACTACAAAGTTTATTTTCTGTATAACAAATGATTGTATGTTTTTCCTGACTGATGTTTATCGATTATTATAAAATTACACAAAAGGTTTGTTTATGGTCGTTTTTTCGTGTGTGTGCAAATAAAGTCATTTTGTAATTTAAATCATCACCTGATTTAATACTGAAACTAAATAATAACAACACAAACGGTTATTCCGGATCACCTTGTATATACAGAGTAACACGCATCGACCGCCCACTAAGTATATAGCATTATTTCTTACCAAAAACTGAGTCAAAAAGTCCTGATTTTTTTTTTATAACGCTTAATAAAGGAGATATCATTGAGTAAAGTCTGGCCAATCAGCGCCTTTAGCCGGGCGCAGTGAGCCGCGCACCTGGTAGTGTGCCTGATTGCTCCACCTTTATGGAATTCGATGCGTCGTTTGTTCGCGTGCGCATACCCGATGCCGATGGGAGAGTGAACGCAGCAGCCGCGCAGGATGACGTAGCCCAGGGCATTATATGAATCCCTGAAATTATGGGATTTCGCGTACGGCGCGTCGTAAAACTCCGTCTCTCGTACCGTACATCTCATAAGGTATCCGCGGCCTTCGTTTTGCTCGGCCGTTATTCGTTCCCGATATTATGCGGCGTTACTCGAAATTTCTCTTTTCCTCCAGTGGTCGGCGTGCGCGCATGAGACATAATAATGACTGACGAAACCGCAATATTGCGCTTGAGGGTGAAAAGGACGAATGAGAGTTTTAGGGCGCATTGTAACTTTTTCGATAATGATAAAATGAACTTTGTCTCGGTATTAAGGAGATGCTGAGTGCAATTCTGAGCGTTTTAAAAATTCGAGGAGAGTATTTATATACATATTTGATGTACATTATTAACTAATCGCGCACTTTATATATTCTATTTATTTTATATATCTAGTTTTTTTATTATTTAAAAAGTGTCCTCTATTTCATATATTTTGCAGTAATTATGTTAAATATTATGTTATATATCTTTTATATTCTAATTATTAGAATCATAAAATCTTGATTTTCCACGATAAGCAAATGTTAATCCTCTCTAAAAAAAGGCATGTAAAGTCGATACTCAAAAGTCTCGAAGTGTATTGTTGTCGCTTTTCCGCGATGTTGATTGGTTCTGTCATTGCGCTTACTTCGTAAGCGGTTGTCATTGCATATTTTGACAGTTATTATTTTGTGTATATATCGTTAAAAATGTTTAATGAAAAAGAATAAATAGCGCGCGCGAAGCGCGCGTTGTGTTGTGCTAGTTTAGTAAAACTGTGATACATGAAATATTGGCAGTATTTTTCATCGAGTGAAATAATATTAAAATGCAGGAATTATTAGTAGAGCAATCTTTGAAATTACATATAATGGTGTATTATCATTTACATATTAAAATGTTGAATTAAATTAATCTCATATAAATTAGATTAATAGCAATGTGTGTGTTTGCTTTTAAAAATCCATTTCTTGCAACAAGTCACGGTATAACGTTACCTGCACCATTATCGCGAATTGATTTCCGTTAATATTTCATGCCAATTGAACTCCGCCTAACTGGCCAATCAAATGATTAACATCCTGGCGCTGTTGCAGGATCCCAAATGCCTGCACAGCTTCGAGAACTATTTGCTTACATTTGTATCTTTGGAATTCCAACAGAGGTACCAATTCTTTGGAATAGATACAAAGACTCCATGATCGAGGACTTTGTACATAACAATGTTGTCAATCCTGAAAATATGGCATTAAATCATATACAAGAAATTTTGTGGAATAATGGAAGTAGCTGTGAGAACTTCCAATTGCCAAATTTAATTCCAGTGAATATTTATGCCACAGAGTATAATGTGGATGAAAGAAGAAGACGTGGTGATTATTTATTATCGACACTAAATGCTGAGCAAAAGCACATGTATGATATAGTCATGCAATTAATAATGAGAATGAACTCCAACGGTTATTTTGTATTGACGGGTTTGCAGGTAGTGGTAAAACCTACCTATTTAACACATTTTTGAGTGTTATCCGAGGAAGAAACGAGGAGGTTCTTCCATGTGCCTCAACTGGCATTGCTGCCACACTTCTAAAAGGAGAAAGAACTTATCACTCTCTGTTCAAACTTTCAATTCCAATTGATGATGGAGTTAAATCTAATATCAGAGGAAACTCTCAAGTTGCACGAGAATTGATCTCTGCCAAACTCATTATATTGGATGAGGTGAGCATGACTGTCGGACATGCTCTAACAGCAGTTGATAAACTCTTGAGGGATCTGATGAAAAATTCTAGACCATTTGAAGCAAAAGTTATTTTATTTGCAGGAGATTTCATGCAAAATCTCCCTGTAGTGCTTCATGCACACAAAGCAGCCATAATTGAGTCAACTGTCAAATATAACTCTACATGGAGGAATGTAACTCAGGTTAAACTTCAGCAAAATATGAGAACTGGAGATGAAAAGGAATTTGCAAATTGGCTATTGCAACTCGAAGATGATAAATTGTTCAATACGGATGGACTACATCTCGATATAATTGAAATTCTTGAGGATTTTATAACAAAAGGATCTCTTATCACTGAAATTTTTGGAGATAGAGTCACCATGGAACAGGTTCGAGAAAATCCAGATCGAGCGATTCTTTGTCCTAAGAATGAGGACACGTTCAAAATTAATGACGAAATCCTTCGTCTAATGGAAGAAGATGAAAAGAAATATCTCTCAATTGATTCTATTGTGAGTGATGATCCACAAGAGCAATTGAATTTTCCGACTGAGTTTTTAAACTCTGTGATACCATCTGGAATGCCAGTTCATCGACTTAAAATAAAAGTCGGTGCCACAATTATCCTATTAAGGAATTTGAATACTAAGAAAAGATTCTACAATGGCACAAGATTCATTGTTACTGATCTGAAAACTAATCTCATTTATGCGGAGGTTTTGACTGGTCCTGCTCGAGGGCAGATTATCTTCCTGCCAAGGATCAATTTCTTTTCAAATGACTTGGAACTTCCGTTCAAGCTCAAACGGAGACAGTTCCCTATTCGAGTGTCATTTGCTATGACAATCAATAAATCTCAGAGACAAACTTTAGAAAAAGTTGGAATTTATCTGCCACATTCCGTATTTGCTCATGGACAACTCTATGTAGCATTCTCTAGAGCAACCAAAAGGGGAAGTGTCAAAGTTAAGATTGATGAGCTCAGCAATCAAGGACATCTTATTGAGGGAAATCCTAAATCTTTTACGACAAATGTCGTATACCGAGAGGTTTTGTATATTGATGAGCTATAAAATTGTATGAGAGCCAATAATGGCGGGTCAGGGATGGATACTTCAACCTTAAAAAAAATATATATATTCTAAATTTATGAATGAAAGCTTATTAGAGCGGGTAAATGATGGGGTTTTTTTATTTGAAAAGGGTATACATTTTTATTCATAATACAGACTGACACACATAGACACTGAACTATATAATGTTCAACTGGCCTTTAGATTGCTATGTCGCAAAAAGGAACAAGATTGTCAGTTTTGACCTGAGGAAGTTGTGTACAGAGAGGGTTTTTTAGTGGGTGAGACTACTCCGCCACACCTGGTGACGGGGTGTACATAACGTATTTTTCTGTTTCTTGCAACATACATCATATCGTCAGTAATTATACGTTATATATTACATGAAACGATTACTTACATTGTGTGAGAAATATTTGATAGAAATAAAACAAAGTTTGCTGTTGAATCACGATATTATATCGACACCCCTTAGTTTCAACGTGTATATTTTTCCATCATACAGTGAAAGAGATCTAGAAATATTGTAGAAAAACAGTAGTACGCGATATAAAGAGATAAGATAGAGAAAGAGAGTCCTTTTTGGACGGGAAGTGGCTCGTTATTGCGATCATTACGACCGCTGTCTTTACGCGGCATTATATCGTTCGAGGCAAATCGATTTTCTCCACGGGCGTGGTTGACGATCGACGATCGCGATTTCCTCCGCTCTGGGATGTCGATACGTTGCCAAGCTTAATAGTCTGTGTACATTCGAGCGATGAAATTGCTTCGGACCCTTTATATCTCTCTTTGTTCACTCCTCGACGAGCAAGTGTTTTTTTTTTTGCTCTCTTCCGCCGCCCGGCAGATCACGTCGTCGCTCTCGTGATAGTACGTCGCCCTTTAATGAACACCTCGCGATCGGATATCTTGAAGTAATTCGCCGATACAAATGAAACTTAATTCCAGAGACGCGTACACTGCTGTCCATACATAGATAAACGGATTAAAGTTTATAGAATCGTTTAACTCCTTTCATGAAAATATAAATTAATATACTAAATGAAGATAATATAAAGATATTTTAGAAGAATAAAATAAATATAAATGGGTACAACATGGTTGCAAACTGGTTGCATTTTTTCACATCTATAGAAATATTAAGTAATGTTCAATAGTAATTTTTCATCTATAATATTATATCTATAAATATTAATGCTAACTTTTATTATTTGTGTCCTTTTGTTTATCGAAATGTATTTTAAGAGATGATTTTGTTTTCCGTTTTCTTGTCGGATTGGATTTTTTTCTGTCGAGTGCGAGAACGCTTTCAAAACAAACATTTCGAGAACGAGTTGTAATTCAAGAAATTATGGTGGCTTTATTATATCGGTCGTCCGTAATTTCCGTAGAGCATCAGGCCAAAGCGAGGTAAATGCTCCTTGGTAAAGCCTCAGTTGGAAAGGTTAACGTCGCAGGGTGATTCAGGCTGTTTACCTTAGGTGTTCCGAGCTTCGTGCGCTGCTATTAAGCCATCCCTTTTGTTTCTTTCAACAGACGGACATCCGTAGAAAACTTTTTTACGATTATTTCATAAAACATCGCGGACACTTACCCTCTGTTAGGCTCTCCCGTTCGTTTAAGTGATATAAGTCGACAGTACTTCGATATAAGTGAAATTAGCCATTTCTGAGCAGGCACCGAAGAAAAGAGAGAGAGAGAGAGAGAGAAGATAATAAGATATTAAACACGTTTAATGAAGATGATGCAAATTAAGAGAAGTGCATAAACATGTTAAAGCCATGTCGATTCCATCACGCTTAAAAAAGCAGATTAACTTTTTAGAGGATTAAATTCAGAAATTGTTTAATCATCTTTCATTGCATCAAATTATAGGCAGATAAATACAATAAAACCACATAAATATCTGGTTGAAATACACTATTCTATAATCTAAAATAATTCTTATAATTATAATAATATACGTGAAAACTTTTACAATTATTGTTATAAAAAAGAAAAATTTTATATTTTATGTAAATTATTTTTTTTTCAATTCTTTGGTTATACATATAATACACAAACATTATCTCATCATGCAATGTGAATTGCAATCGCTAATAATTTCACTAAGATTCCTTGGAAAGGAGGACTTTGGATTTCTATCGAAATTGAAATCGTCGACAAGGCTGCCAATCTGCCTTCAATATCGAATTTCCCTCCAAATCCTTTTACTCGCATGTGTGGAAACTCTCAACCGGAGTGAATACTTTTTCGAGGATAGCATAGAATATTCTTACGCATTGTAATAATAAAAATAATTTTTTTGCAGTATTTTTACAGAGTGGACGAAATAAAGCGTGATGAATTTTTATCTCAAAAAATATTGTTTCCAGAGAAAAATGTTTCAAATAAAAATTGTAATATTTCAAGAGGGACACAAGTTGATGTTATAGGAATGTTTGTAGGTAACGGTTTTCAAAGTTATTGCAAGATCAACTTTATTTTTTTTTAATGGAATCCTTATTTTTTATTGCATATTTTTATAGTCCTTCTTGAGATATTTTCAAAACACTATTATAAAGTATTTTTTTATTAAGTACTTTTTGAGTTATTTTATATTTTATATGAATATGATTTTTAGTATAAGAAAAAATTATGTCTATTATTACGATACGTAAAAATATTACATGTTAGCGGCATGCGCGAAGGAAAAACGCCACCGCGCCGCCGGCGCCATAGTGGCGGAGCGCTCACGCACACTACCAGACGCGCAGCTCACGGACGTGTGACCGGCTAAAGATCGGCGCTGATTGGCCAGACTTTACTAAATAATAACTCCTTTATTAAGCGTTATAAAAAAAATGGTTCAGGACTTTACGGACCCTATATATATGTATATACAGGGTGTCCGACAAGTAAATGGCCAAACAAAGGTAGAGATAGATTGGGTCGAACTGAGTCGAAAAGTCCTGAACCATTTTCTTTTATAACGCTTAATAAAGGAGTTATTATTGATTAAGTATGCCCAATCAGCGTCGACCTATATATATATATATATATAGGGACCATGTCACGTTGCATCCCCCCATCGTTACGATGCCCGGCAGTTGACCAATCGGAAATCTGCCGCCCGGCGAACACAAGGGCAGAAGCGCTTAGCGCCCTTTTTAATCGCATCTAATTAAACGGCTGTACAGCTGCTGTTACGGTCCGCGCCGAAACCAAGCGGCGCCGAGCTCTCCTGAATGACGCCAAACATCCGTCGCCGAAACGTCGCGTAGTTTCCCCCACCATCAAGAACTACGCGAATACTTTAATTAGGCGGTGTAAAAAGACCGCCGAATTAGAACTCGATACCAGATTGGTATCAGAATCCGCTCGAGCCGTACGCACGAGATATTCCAAGAAACCGATCCTCGAAATCGCAAAACAAACGGAAAAGGGAAGTTGACGAGTTCGCAGCCTCCGCCGAGCATTCTCGACATCCGCTCCGACTGTGAATTTTTCCAGCCTGGCCGCACCGAACGAGCGGAGTATTTGCCGCTTTTCTCGAGAGTACTCGAGCACACGGTCTACCATTCGACCGCTCCGACCAGCCGGACCGTGGGACAGCGAGTTCGGTTCCCCGCCAAGTCTTCTCGGCACCGCCGGCCGTCCTCTAGATCCATGCACGAAATAGGAACGGAGAGTTCTCCGTTCCGGTCGGGATTTCTCGATTTCCGGACACAATCCTACAACATTTGGGAATACGCGCCGCGTCATTATCCATCGACGCCTCTGCACGCTATGAAAAAGTATGTAATTATTTACAATGTACTTTTTTAAACAATTATTTGTTTTTTTCTTACACTAATTGATTTGTCTCATTATTCTGTACATAAAAGTATTACGGTAAGATTATCGAAAACTAAATATTTTACGAGATATTTTATTTTTTATATCAAAATATGTCAGATTAAAATGTAAAAGAAATCAAAAATACTTAATGAAAAAATACTTTATCATAGTGTTTTGAAAAGCTCTCGAGATAAGTTACAAGAATATGCAATAAAAAGTAGACAGTTCCATTTAAAAAATTAAAGGTGACCTTCACGTGACCTTCAAGCAATTATTCAAGGTCAAACCAATGATATCATCTTATGGCCCCCTCGAAACCATACAACTTTTGTCTAAATCATTTTTTTCTAAAATGCATTGTTTACGAGATATTCTACCTGTTACGTTTGAAATTTAACACCCTGTATATTTAAAAATACACAAAAATATATATTAATGGAAACAAAGTTTTATATTTAATATTTTTGATAGCAAATATGTGTGGCAAAAGCTAGAATATATTAAGAGAAAGTTAGAAAATATAAAATATCGACAAATACAAGAATTTAAACAAAAATTACATTATGAAATGTACTTTTAGTGTAGAATATGTTTTGATAGTTTCCACAAATAGTTTACCAATTTAAATGCTGACATATGTTGATATTGAGCACAACTTAGACGAGTGTTTCTCAGCCCTGTGTACAATAGAATGAAACATATGCGTCATCGAAAAGTAGCGACTGCGACTGCGCGACTATTGTGTAATAATGTCATCTTATGAATACATTTTTGTGAGAAAAGAACTTCTGTCAAATTGCTTTCAATGTCAAATCGATCGTTTATTCATGAATTTTCACCTAAGAAAATGTCTTAAATTATATAATTACGTAATTGCCTAATTTTCCACGCAATTTAAACTAGTCACTACATGCAATATTGACTATTTCTTATTTATCGAATTAAGAAGATTACTGATGATAAAATTTATACTATGAGAAAAAAGTCGTGTATGAAGCGTCGATAAATCGAGAAAGGATAAATGAATATTCGAGTATTGCTTTTCCGTCAAACTTGTGTCGACAGTCACAGAGAGATGATCTGTCTCGTGACTCAACATTTTAACATCAACCGAATTCTGTTGCTTATCATTGGCTTGTGGCCTTATCAGCGATCGCCACTAGTTGAATTTCAATTAATTATACTTTACGGTACTCTGATGACTTTTATCGTATTTCAGGTACGTCAGCATTTCTATGTTGTATTTTATTACGGAATCGAGCATATTATACTGACGTATAAGAATTAATGCATTATTTAAATTTTGTCTCGTATGTAAGACTCAAATATAATTATATTGCATAATAATTGTTTTAGATAAACTTCCAAAAACGATAAACCTCCGATTGCGCTGAAATTTTAACCAAAGCTTGTCCTTGACATGAGTATAAAGCACCTTGAGGGGTTTTTGCCGACGAAGCCCCGTTTGCCCCCTATGCCCCCTCAAAGTTTCAAACATTTTTACTGTATATCACGGAAAATATTAATTTTACAAAAAAAAGTTTTAGACGAAAAATGAAGCCCTTAAAAAACTCTACAAAAAAGGTTATATACATTTTTTACATAAACCTATTATTTTAGAAGTTACCTGATAAAATAATAATTTTAACGCTATCATGTTAATACAATGTATCGGACCTGATTCATAGAGAAATATATTAATAAATTTCCTTCAGTTGTATATTCCCAAATCAATTTCTTCTTGTAAACCCATGTGATACCTCGCTTCGCGTGGAAAAATGTATGCGTGGAAACAGTGGGTTCCGCCCCCCTACGGGGGGGCTCCACTACTAAAGAACTAGACACATTGGTATGGATTAAACCTCGCTTAGCGTGAAAACTTGTAAAGTTTTTTCAAGTTTCCTCAAAGTTTATATAAAAAACGCATATGTATATCTATATTTTCTTTACATTAATACAATATATTTTTACACGAGAACGTTAAAATTATTATTTTATTACATAACATCCAAAATAATGGGTTTACGTAAAAAATGTGCAGAACCTTTTTTGTTCTGTTTTTTAAGAACTTTATTTTTTGTTTGAAACTTTTTTCTCTAAAATCAATATTTTTGGAAATATACAGTAAAAATGTTTGGAACTTCGAGAGGGCATAGGGGGCAAACGGGGCCTTGTCGGCAAAAAACCCTCAAGGTGTTTTATACTCAAGTCAAGGACAAGCTTTGGTTAAAATTTCAGCGCAATCGGAGGTTTATCGTTTTCGGAAGTATACCCATTGTTTTTTCTAATTATTGTTGTTTAAATTATATAAAATTATTAATTGTGTATCTTTTTTGCTAAATTATTGTATATAATAGATTAACGAAAAATTGAGAGTTTATGAACTGATCGAATAATGTAATTTTGCCAATGATATTACATTATATAATATTATTATTTACAGTTAACATCATTTACAACATCGGAATGCACTCTGAATCTTATCTATACAGTTTTATCTTCTGCATTCTTTTTCATTTGTTTGGCGATTAAATACAATTCATTTTGGATTAACGCCGATATTGTAAGCATATAAATTATTAAACATCACTGATAAATGTATTTTTGAATGCAATATAGGCCGGTTTTCGTATTCGTTATTCTTGATCAATATAGTTTATTTTTTTCAACATGTTCACTTTTTATTCTATAATCATTATAATGTAAGACTACAGAAAAACATAAAGTAGACAAACTAGTGTGAATCCAATCAAGAAAGAACACGGAAGCTCAATTATAATAATTTTCAAATATTGCAAAGAAAAACAACATACAATAATATTGTTAACATGATAGTTAAAAAGTTCGCTGAAGCAACTTCAAGATGTGTGTAATGAGATAACAGACAAAAATGAAATCGCTATCATAGAAAAGTATGGACGCAAAGCGAAACGTATTACGATTGCATTAATATGTAAGATAATATTTCTCGATTTTTATTTTATGTTCCAATATCTTTTCATATTCAAAAAAATAAATTGTGAATGTAAAAAAACTTCAAAAATTACGGAATAATATATCTATTGATTTATATAATTATTTTGAAATCTTTCTTAGTACTTGGCGTATGCTATCAATTTATTTTTATTTTGCTATATATTTGGCCGTACATTCATCACATTATGGTTCTCACAAACAAATCTCGATCACATGCTTCGGTGCATATTATGACAGAATATTTTATTGATCAAGAAAAATATTCCTATTTAATTATGCTGCATAGACACGCAGCATGTTGCATAGGCTCATTGGCAATGGTAGCGACAGGAACTATGCTCATAACATATCTTCAACATACTTGTGCAATGTTTAATATCGCCTGGTAAGTAAAAAGAACAGAGGTGGATACAACAATTTAAATAATATTTTTATACAAATCATACAATATATATATTATAGCGACAAAATTATTTACAGCTACCGTATCGAGCAGGCAATTGGTATTTCACAAAAGACTAGTTTTAAAAATGAGGAAAACAGTTGTAAGCAGATAATTCGTGCTGTAAACATTCATTGTAACGCTATAAAGTTAGTATTTTTGTTATATTAATAACAAGTATTGAATACACATGATAATATAGTATAAACTTTTTCATGTTTAAAGGCTTAGCAATTTTTTAATATCCAATTTTGAGGGATCGTTCTTTTGCTTGATAGCGGCTGGTATGGTTTGTTTGTGCTGTAATCTTCTTCGGGTAAATTTCAAGTACAAATTCTTGCACGGACAGTGTGCCACTTTGTAAAATTAAAATTAGTCAACAAACCCGCATAGATAGAGAAAAATATAGAAATGATTTTAATCTACTGACATTTTATAATATGCATAGTACAATGTCATGTGTAGAAAATTGATGATAAGCATGTAACATGTGTCTCATAATTTTCAGGTCGTGTCATATACCGATAACATTGGGCAACTTATACTATCTCTAAATATTTTAATTATTCTCTATTTGTACTTGTTTCTATCCAATTATACTGCACAAAAAATTACAGATCACAATGAATATGTGTTTGTAACAATGTAAGGAAAATTTTAACTTCATATACTTACGAGTATATTTGTGTTTTGTAGATATTTATAATATAAGCCAAAATTAGAGATTTCTGATAAAATTAATACGCATTAAAAAAGAAACAAATATGCATGTGTATATATGAGTATGCGCATGGTGCATGTATTAACAAAAATTATTTACAAATTTTATTTAATTAGAATTTTCTTTGTTCATTATTTCGTAGATATAATGTCCGTTGGTACATGGCTCCAATACGTATACAGAAAATGATACTTTTTCTGCTGCAAAGGGGTAATAAAAGTTTCCATCTGATTCTTGGTGGAGTATTTGTAGCGTCCTTGCAAAGTGCCGCTTCGGTGAGACATATATGCAAATATATCGCACATACACAATGTCTCGCAATTTTTTCAATAATATATACTACTAAAAAAATAGGGAACACTCTGCATACTCTAAAAATTGGGCTACTTTCAAACCGCTAAAACTCGACGAAAAATCATCGTAGACAAAAAATTGCGAAAAAGCATTTTGAAGTTTGAATTTTCAACCGTAACGTGATATCGATAGTTCAAAAAAATTTTTGTTTTTTCCCATTTCTAGAAAATACAGGTTTAGTTCTAAAATCGTGTAACTCGGTCAAAAAAAATCATAGAAAAATTTAAAAAAGCATTTTGTAGGCAAAATGTTGTAGTTTATGGAACTTGAGTTGAATTTTTCAAGAAAAATTTTTTTATCGAGCTGCAGAATGTCAAAAATACATAATTTTAAGGAACAAAACAATGGGTTCTTTTTTAAAGCATAGAAGAAAGAAGATCAAACAATTTTTTAAAACCACCGATAGGGCGTTAAAGTTGAAACTCCGAGCTTTAGAACGCTTTTTTAATTTTTTGTCTACGATGATTTTTCGTCGTGTTTCAGCGGTTTGAAAATAACCCAATTTTTAGGGTCTGGAAAGTGTTCCCTATTTTTTTTTTTTTAAGTAATGTATAACAAGTGAACAGAACAAACAAGATACGTTTTGTTACAGCTGACGAGTACTTCTATATCATACTTCACTGTTCTTTATTCTACCCGGCAAGATTAAAAGTACCATCATACCAAAGTAATTCTCAATTATTTTAAGTCCAATGAACACGTACTGATTGTCCGTGAAAGGTTCAGATATAGCATTATACATATTATTCTCGTAGAAAAAGAATCTCTATTTTTAATCAAAGAAATTATTTTCACATATTTTAATGTATAGATATTTAAATATAAAATTTAACGATAACAACATTGAATATAATATAAATGTGTAAATTAAATGTAATATAATTTTAGATGGAAATATTAAAAAAATGCAAAATCATGTTTTTATAATTAGTATCTTTCCTCACAAAAATGCAATTAATAAATATCTTTTATTAATATTTCTTTTTAATATTATTTAATTGTATTGTATATATTGTATACTTATTTCAAATCCAAAAGAGAGCAGTGTGTAATAATATCATTTAAAACTCATTATTCTTAAAGGACACCACACGTTTTAAATGTAAAAGTGGCTTTGGTCTAATTAGCTGAAATTGAAATATTTGTAATTTAGACAGTGCTGATTAAAAGTCTTCATGAACATAGAGTCCAAATATCAAAGCAATACATGCCAAGATAACAAAGTGAATGTCATTGAAAACCATTAAAATACGAGATTTCCATATTTCCTGCTCCATGTTATAGTTCTCGTTTTCTTTATGTTACAACACAGTCTAAACACGTATAAATATTTTTTGTACGTATATAAAGTGACTTATTTTAAATGACGTAATAATATTTCTCAAAAATTAAAGCTTTGAAAATCGAAAAATGGTTCCTTCAAAAAGTTTGTGATTTCGAGAGGGACATAAGTACCATTTGTTTGATCTTGGATGAAAGTCATGAGATTATTTCAAAGTTATCTTCATTTTCTTACATGAAACTACCCGAATTTGTTTATATAAAGTGACTCTTCACAATATTTGGCTTAAGAAATTATGACAATAGGATGTCCAAAAATTTTTAAAAGTTTGCAATGATACTCAGTTTAAGCCATCCTATAATTTATAATTTTAATTTTTAAATTCTCCATGAAAACTTTTGAGCAATATCATCTAAACTACAACATATTTTTATTTCTGTCAATTTGACCGAAGCCACTTTTACATTTAAAATGTGCGAAGTTCTTTGAAACTGAAGATAATATTAATGATAAACTATTTAGAAAAAAATCACATTTCTATCTCTCTCTTTTTTGTCTTTCTTAACTATTTTGTAGACAAAAGCTTAATTAATTAATAATTATGTAAAAATATTGGAAAGATGTACAAATGTGCATGAAACACGATAGTCTCTTCAATACAAATTTTATATTTATCAATAAATTTCTAATTAATACGAGTTTTAAATGGAACAACCAGTATATTTCTCTGTAGGATTGACCGTAAATTACGACTGCACGAATAATATAGGGTGTTAAAATAGAACTCTGCAAAGTATCAAATACGCATTTGTCATCAAGATAAATTTTCGTTCGTAAAGTTTTTCTCTATGGGAAGTAAACATGTGTTATATTTCCGTCGGCGTTGAAATTGACCGCTTGATTATACATTCTTTTGCGAGGGAAAGTGTAAATTTCCAAGTGTTTCGATCTCACGGTGATATTACATATTATGCTGTATTTATATTAAATTAAACAATTTGTATTAAAATTTAAGGTAGCAAAATAAAGCTATAGTATAATGCAGTTGGTCGATCGAAAAAAAGGAAATAAGCAAATCAATTTATTTTGCATTAGTAAAGGCATTGCGACGAAATTCATTTTATGATTGACCGTTAAATGTACGTACCCTGCGTTGATCAGATATTTATGAGACTTCCACCAGTTCGACATGATTATTGTCGGGTTTTATCTATTTTGTTATGATAGTGAATAACATGTCAATAGAGCAATTTACGGGTTATTTACGGATTCAATGAACAATCGATTGATTGTTCTTTCAGTTCCACCAAATATCCATTGCTCTTCTACGAATCGTTCTGTTATTTTTTCTTTTTTCTATTTTCACTTCACCAATTTCGACAATTTCCCTTTCATCTTCAATCATTTCCGAAATCGATTTTACCCGCTGATTGCTTAACTATCAAAAAAAAAATTATATAAAAGCACTAACACGAATGTATAATAATAATTAAAATAAAGAAAGAAATATTAATAAGTTACCTCATAATAGGAACTCGAGTAATCAACAACACTATGTGCAGAAAGTTCAAGTTTGCATTCAAGGAAATTCTGACGTGACGCCTAATTGTAAGAAAACATGCGAATCGACATATCGATTGGTCAAATTCAAACGGCTTTGTGAGAACCATGTATGATGAAAAGCACTCGATTTAATATCGCATTTTTTCAAACAACTTCTTTATGATTGTTGCAAACATACTGAAAATTATAGCAACGAAATAACAATGTATTGTGATTAAACTGTATTATATGTTGTTACATTTAGAACAATATGCAGAAATATGGAGAACTCTATGTGTTATCAAATAATCGACAAGTTTGTAATTATCAGAAAAACTCTTTACAACTCCTACACTGTCCTACAGTTTTATTTCAGATTATAGTATATGTTAATTCACTGTAGAATTGCTACACTCTAAGTAAAAGTACAAGACTACGCTATGATTATCATGAATAATAACTTGCAAAGAATATAAACAGATACATCGTATTGAATGCACTAGCAGTGAAAATCGTGCATATTTTTCGTTACGAAATTCGAAAAAAAACATTATATAGGATATTTAGTTTAGGACATTATGATTACCATATCAAAAGAATATTCACGAATTATATAATATATGTAGTTTTCGGACATCATGTACATTTTATAAAACGTATTCTTAACAGATTCGTGTACTAAATTGAATGCGTGGATGAGGGAGGGGCTTTTTCACATATACAAAAACTGATACTATTCTTGTTTACAAAAAGAAACTAAAATTTTTGAACATCTAATAGTTATTGGTGGATTGTTTATAAGATTCTTAAAAAAATTTGCCACGGTAAAAATTTTATCAAAATTGACTTAATACAAAATATATTTCAAACATTTAAAGAAAATATCTGTTATTGAGAATGGTCAGCGCGACAGTTTTATACTTCACATTTTTCTTTATTCCACGACACAATAACATACCAATATCGATGAACTATATTATACAAAATCGATCTAATGCAGATTCGATATATCATATTATATGGATATATGTAAAACAAAGTTTTAAATTTAATATTTTTGATAGCAAAAGTGTGTGGCAAAAGCTAGAACAATAAGAAAATTATTAAAAAATATATTATAAAACATCAACGAATATAAGAATTTAAATAACAAGTACACAGTAAACTGACTTTTGGTAGCAACATGTTTGGTAGTACCAATTTAAACACGCTGACATATGTTGATATTTAGCACAATAGACAAGTGCTTTTCAGCAGTGTACGCAATAGAATGAAACAGATGCGTTACCGAAAAGTAGTGATTGCGACTGCGCGACTATCGCATAAGAATGTCTTCTTATGAATTCTTTTCTGTGAGAAAATAACTTCTGTTAAATTGCTCTCAATGTCAAATCGATCGTTACTCAAATTAATAAAAATGCGATGATAATAAATAATTATTCACTTTTCGTAAGAATATACCTTTTTTTCTAATGCAATATACATAATACTGATACATCTAATGTGTGCTTTATATATATAAATTCTTTTCTGTGAGAAAATAACTTCTGTTAAATTGCTCTCAATGTCAAATCGATCGTTTATTCATGAATTTTCACCTAAGAAAATTTCTTAAATTATATAATTACATAATTGCCTAATTTTCTACGCAATTTAAAGTAGTTACTATACATTATTCACAATTTTTTTTAATCGAATTAAGAAGATTACTGAAGATAACATTTATACTATAGAAAAAAGTCGTGCATTAAGCGATTGAAAAATCGAAAAGGGGAAATGGGTGAATATTCGTGTACTGCTTTTCCGTCAAATTTGTGTCGACAGTCATAGAGAGATGATCTGCCTCGAGACTCAACATTTTAACATCAACCGAATTCTGTTGCTTATCATTGGCTTATGGCCCTATCAGCGATCGCCTCTAGTTGAATTTCAAGTATATTTATTGTATGGCACTCTGATGACTTTTATCATATTTCAGGTACATCAGTATTTCTCTGTTGTATTTTATTACGGAATCGGGCGTATTATGCTGATGTATAAGAATCAAAGCATTATTTTAATTTTGTCTCGCATGTAATACTTAAATATAATTATAGAGAATAATAATTGTTTTCTGTAATTGTTGCTGTTTCAATTATATATAATTATTAATTGTGTTTCTTTTCTGCTAAATTATTGTATGTAACAGATTAACGAAAAATTGAGAATTTATGGACTGATAACACTGGTCGACAAAATGAAACTTTTATTTTATTTTAAGTTTTATCAAGTTATTTCTGGTAGATTTTTTAGCGCTTATTACAAATCTGGCCATAAAAATGGTGTATCACGTCAAGTTTTTGAGAAAACCTTAGTCAAAGTTGCTAAAATAGCGTTATTGATACTTTTGCGTAAGTTATATCTTTCGATGGGGACGTGCTCCAGAAGACAGCGATAGCTCAAAATGAAAGTCAAGATTTATACTTTATGATAAAAATGTTAAAAGTCCCAAAAGGCAAGAAAGGCTTTCCTGAAAAAAAATGGTTGAAACATAAAAAACATCTATCACAGTGTCCCCCAGTAATATATCTTTCCAATTGTCCGTCGCTAAAACTTTTTAAAAAATCATTTCAATCATGGAAGTCGATATGTATATGATTGCCTGGTCACTCATCACAAATTACATATTGAAATTTCAAAATTAAAAATGGAGGATCCAAAATGGCGAATAAAATTTTTGTAAAATTATTAAAATTATGGAAGTAGATATGTATAAGTTATGTGTGGTTGCTATCACTTAAAATCAAAATTAGAGTAGTTTTTGGCACTAATATTTTAATAACGGACAATTGGAGACGAATGACTGGGATAAATAATGTTTCTCGTGTTTCGACCACTTTTTTTCAGTAAAACCTTTCTTGCCTGAGACTTCTGATATTTTTCTCAAAAACTTGACGTGATACGCCATTTTTACGGCCAGATTCGTAATTAGCGCTAAAAAATCTACCAGAAATAACTTGATAGAACTTTAGGCAAATTTGGTGTTGAACAGTGTAATCGAATAATGTAGCTTTGCCAATGATATTAAATATAATGAATATATATTATATGTATATATATAATATTATTATTTACAGTTAACAACACTTATAACATCGGAATGTACTTTGGATCTTATCTATAAAGTTTTATCTTCGGCATTCTTTTACACAATTTTCATGATCAAATACAATTCGTTTTTGATTAACGCCAATATTGTAAGCATGTAAATCATTAGGCATCATTGATATACAAGGTGGATGCGAAATTGTAGTACAAGCGAGAAAAAGGTGATTCCTCGTGCTAAAATAAGTTGAAATTATAGATTATTTTTTTTTTGTTACGAGGCTTCGTTTTCAGAATAAACAATTTTGAAAATTTATTAGTACATATGCACTTGACTATGTGTCGACTAACGGATCTTGCTTAGACTGCTATTTCTGTTTGTGTTTATGTTTGTGGACATCGGCAATAAATCCTTTAATTTTTTACTTTAATTTTACGAAAGAAACCGTTGGCCTCTCTGTTGAATGCGAAGTTGTGCTATTTTAATCACAGATTCATGAATTTTTGTAACAAACTATGACATTGTCGTGTTCACAAACATAAACGCAAATAGAAATAGCAATCTATAGTAAGATCCATTAATCGAGACATAATCAAGTGCACGTATACTTGTTAGATTTTCAAAATCGTTTATTTCGAAAACCAATCCTCGTTAAACGAAAGCCACGAAAAAGAAATTTCTACAATTTCGACTTATTTTAGCACGAGGAATCACCTTGTTCTCGCTTCTACTACGATTTTGCATCTACTCCGTATGTATCGTTGAATGCAATACGAGCTTCGTATTCGTTACTTTTGATCGAGTTACTCCCAATAGTTCATTTTTTCTTAACATATTGTTTACTTTTTATTCTATAATCATTATAATGTAAGACTACAAAAAAATATAAAGTAGACAAAAATATAAACTAGTTTGAATTCATCAAGAAAAAATACGGAGACTCAATTATATTAATTTTCAAATGTTGCAAAGAAAAACAATATGCAATAATATTATTAATATAATAGTTAAGAAGTTTGCTGAAGCAACTTCAAAATGTGTGTAATGAGATAACAGACCAAAATGAAATCGCTATTATAGAAAAATACGGAAGCAAAGCAAAACGTATTACGCGCTGCATAGACATGCAGCATGTTGCATAGGCTCATTGGCAATAATAGCGACAGGAACTATGCTCATAACATATCTTCAACATACTTGTGCAATGTTTAGTATCGCCTGGTAAGTATACAAAGTAGAGAAGTGCGTATAACAATTTAAATAATATGCTCAAATAAAGCATATAATTACAGCGACAAAATTATTTACAGTTACCGTATCAAGCAGGCAATTGGTATTTTACAAAAGGATGGTTTCAGAAATGAGCAAAAGAGTTGTGAAGAAATAATTCGTGCTGTAAACATTCATTGCAAAGCTATGAAGTTCGTCGTTTAATTATTGTTATATTAATAACAAATATTTAATACACATGATAATATTATCTAAATTTTTCATAATTAAAAATCCTTTTCATAATTAAAGGCTTAGCAATCTTTTAATATCCAATTTTGAGGGATCGTTCTTTTGCTTGATAGCGGCTGGTATGGTCTGTTTGTGCTGTAATCTTCTTCGGGTAAATATTGTCTACAATTTTCTGCACAAGCAGTGCACCACTTTGTAAAATTAAAATTAGTCAACAAACCCACGTAGATAGAAACAAATATCAAAATGATTTTAATTTACTTACATTTTATAGTATGCATAGTATTAGTGTCATGTGTAGGAAGTCGATGATAAGCACGTAACATGTGTCTCATAATTTTCAGGTTGTGTCATTTATCGATAACATTGAGCAACTTATATTATGTCTATTCACTTTAACTGGCCTCTACGTGTACTTGTTTCTATCCAATCATACTGCACAAGAAATTTCGGATCACAATGAATATGTGTTTGCTACAGTGTAAGGAAAATTTTAACTTCGTATACGAGTATATTTGTGTTTTGTAAATATTTATAATATAAGCCAAAATTAGAGATTTCTGATAAAGTTAATATGCAATAAAAAAGAAACAAATATGTATATGTGTGTATATGTGTATGCGCGTGGTAATGTAATAACAAAAATTATTTACAAATTTTATTTAATTTGAATTTTCTTAAATCACTATTTCGTAGATATAACGTCCGTTGGTATATGGCTCCAATACGTATACAGAAAATGATACTTTTTTTGCTGCAAAGGGGTACTAAAAGTTTTCATCTGATTCTTGGTGGGGTATTTGTAGCGTCCTTGCAAAGTGCCGCTTCGGTGAGACATATATGCAAATATATCGCACATACACAATGTCTCGCAATTTTTTCAATAACATATACTACTCAAAAACAAAATAGGGAACACTTTCCATACCCTAAAAATTGGGCTATTTTCAAACCGCTGGAACTCGACGAAAAATTATCGTAGACAAAAAATTAAAAAAGCAGTTTGAAGCTTGAAGTTTCAACTGTAACATGATATCGATAATTTAAAAAATTTTTTGTATTTTCTCATATCTAGAAAAGTTTAATTCCAAAATCGTGTAACTCGGTCAAAAAAAATCATAGAAAAATTTAAAAAAGCATTTTGTAGGCAAAATGTTGTAGTTTATGGAACTTGAGTTGAATTTTTCAAGAAAAATTTTTTTATCGAGCTGCAGAATGTCAAAAATACATAATTTTAAGGAACAAAACAATGGGTTCTTTTTTAAAGCATAGAAGAAAGAAGATCAAACAATTTTTTAAAACCACCGATAGGGCGTTAAAGTTAAAACTCCGAGCTTCAAAATGCTTTTTTAATTTTTTGTCTACGATGATTTTTCGTCGAATTTCAGCGGTTTGAAGATAGCTCAATTTTTAGGGTATGATAAGTATTCCTTATCTTCTTTTTTTTTTGAGTAATGTATAACAAATGAACAGAACAAAAAAGATGCGTTTTGTTACAGCTGATGAGTACTTCTATATCATATTTCACTGTTCTTTATTCTACCCGGCAAGATTAAAAGTACGATAAAGTAATTCTCAATAATTTTAAGTCGATTGGACGAACACGTACTGATTGTCTGTGAAAGGTTCAGATATAGCATTATACATATTACTCTCGTAGAAAAAGAATCTCTATTTTAAATGATAGAAATTATTGTCACATATTTTAATGTATAGAGATTTAAAAAAACCCCTAAAAAATAAAAAATAAAAACTAAATATGAAATCAATAATTAATTAGCCAAGTACTTAGAAGTAATTTAGTTTGTGAAGATTTGTAATTTGAAATAGTATTTGTCATAAAATTAATCTTGAATTTATAGAAATATTATAGATTCTCTCGAGAAAATTAAAATGCATTTTATTTTTATTAAAAAATTACACTATTATGTCCCTCCCAAATAAATATTTTGTATAATATATAAAATAGCACTATTATATTTATTACAAATAGTAAATCATATAACTACTTAACCCTTACTGCAATAATGTTTATCACATCGAGCACTAATTTCAAATTTAGAAATGTCCCGTGCCAAACTGATCGATTTGTTTTGAAATTAATCATAAGCTTTACCAAATAGGCGCGGAACGAAAAGGATTCAGATTAAAGTGACCTACAGAAACTTGACGTGCCCGGGTCGCATTATAAGTCATATATTTTTATTAATATATTGATAATGATTTCTGATAATCTTTTGCAAATTTTTATTTCAGATCGGGCGACTCGGACAATCATGCGATTGTAATTTTTTAACTTTTTTTTGTTTTTAGCATAAAGTCGATTGTCCCACTGAACATTGATGTATGTACTTTAATCATGTAAAAGCATTTGTAATTCTGTATAGCCATTACAAAAACTGGTAAAACCAAAAAATTGCGTTCGGTCGGTAAAAAAATGATGGTCAGGATCCTCTTAATCGAAAGTTTATCAGAAAACTCCGGATAACCTACTTGATAGCGCCGCGGCCCCTGTACGTAGGCAAAACTGTTGACAAGCCGGAAGGAAATCTTTTTATATACTTGGCGTCCAAAAGAGAGCAGTTTGTAATAATATCATTTAAAATTCATTATTCCTAAAAGATTCCGCACGTTTTAAATGTAAAAGTGATTTTGGTCTAATTAGTTGAAATTTAAATATATTGTAGTTTAGTTGATGCTAATTAAAAGTTTTCATGAGCAAAAAGTCCAAATATCAAAACAATATATGATAGGATAATGTATAGTGAGTGTCAATGGAAACCATTAAAATACGTAATTTCCACATTTTCTGCTCCACGTTATAGTTCTCGTTTTCTTTATGTTACAACACAGTCTATCCACGTAAAAATATTTTTCGTACGTATACAGGGTGGGTTATTTTAAATAACGTAATAATATTTCTCAAAAATTAAAGCTTTGAAAATCGAAAAATGGTTCCTTCAAAAAGTTTGTGATTTCGAGAGGGACATCTTTTTATATACTTGGCGTCGCGACGCTACCACGTCGCTTGATATAAAATTTAACGATAACAACATCTAATATAATATAAATATGTAAATTAAATGTGATATGATTTTAGATAGAAATATTTAAAAAAATGCAAGATCATGTTTTTATAATTAGTATCTTTCCTTATAAAAGCGCAATTAATAAATATTTTTTATTAATATTTTTTAAAAATATTACTTAATTGTATTATATATATTATATACTTATTTCAAATCCAAAAGAGAGCAGTGTGTAATAATATCATTTAAAACTCATTATTCTTAAAGGACACCACACGTTTTAAATGTAAAAGTGGCTTTGGTCTAATTAGCTGAAATTGAAATATTTGTAATTTAGACAGTGCTGATTAAAAGTCTTCATGAACATAGAGTCCAAATATCAAAGCAATACATGCCAAGATAACAAAGTGAATGTCATTGAAAACCATTAAAATACGAGATTTCCATATTTCCTGCTCCATGTTATAGTTCTCGTTTTCTTTATGTTACAACACAGTCTAAACACGTATAAATATTTTTTGTACGTATATAAAGTGACTTATTTTAAATGACGTAATAATATTTCTCAAAAATTAAAGCTTTGAAAATCGAAAAATGGTTCCTTCAAAAAGTTTGTGATTTCGAGAGGGACATAAGTACCATTTGTTTGATCTTGGATGAAAGTCATGAGGATATTTCAAGGTTATCTTCATTTTCTTACATGAAACTACCCGAATTTGTTGATATAAAGTGATTCTTCACAATATTCGGTTTAAGAAGATATGATAGTAAGATAAGGAAAAATTGTTAAAGATTGCAATAATATACTCACTTTAAGCTATTCTATAATTTATAGTTTTAACTTTTAAATTCCTTATCCGTGAAGACTTTTGAGCAGTATTATATAAACTACAACATATTTCAATTTCTGCCAATTTGACCGAAGCCACTTTTATATTTAAAATGTGCGGAGTTCTTTGAAAATAAATATAATATTAATGATAAACTATTTAGAAAAAAAACCACATTTCTTTCTTTCTCTTTCTTTCTTTTTTTTAACTATTTTGTAGACAAAAGCTCAATTAATTAATAAAAATGTAAAAATATTGGAAAGATGTACAAATGTGCATGAAACACGATAGTTTCTTCAATAAAAATTTTATATTTATCAATAAATTTCTAATTAATACGTATTTTAAAGGGAACAACCAGTATATTTCTCTGTAGGATTGACCTATAAATTACGACTGCACGAGCTAGGATATAGGGCGTTAAAATACAACGCTGCAAAGTATCAAATATGCAATTTGTCATCAAGAGAAATTTTCGTTCGTAGAGTTTTTCTCTATGAGAAGTAAACATGTGTTATATTTCCGTCAGCGTCGAAATTGATCGCTTGATTATACACTGTTTTGCGAGGGAAAATGTAAATTTCCAAGTGATTCGATCTCAAGGTGATACGTGACACGGTGATATATTATGTTATATTTATATTAAATTAAACAATTTATATTAAAATTTAAGGTAGTATAATGAAACTATAGCATAATTCAATTAGCTGATCAAAAGAAGAAGATAAGCGGATCAATTCTTTTTTGCATTGGTAAACGCATCGCGACGAAATTCATTTTATGATTGACCGTTAAATGTATGCAGTCTTCGTTGGTCAGACATCTATAAGACTTCCAACAGTCCGACATGCTTGTTGTTTCTGGTTTTATCCGTGAATAATGTGTTAGCAGAGCGATTATAATTGTTCAATAATAACAGCAATAGGCTCAGGGTGAGAACAAATTATACTTATTCACTTTCCGTAAGAACGTATCTTTTTTCTAATGCGATATACATACTGATACATCAAATGTGTTTTATATACATTTAAATATACATGATTTAAAAAAATATATATTAATGGAAACAAAGTCTTAAATTTAATATTTTTGGTAGCAAATAGTAAAAGCTAATATAATTAAAAAATTATTGGGAGATATAAAATATTAACAAATATAAGAATTTAAACAACAAGTACATAGTAAAATGACTTTTAGTGAAGAATAATATGTTTGATAGTACCAATTTAAACATGCTGACTTGTGTTGATATTTAGCACAACTTAGACGAGTGCTTTTTAGCAGTGTACACAATGGAATGAAACAGATGCGTCACCAAAAAGAAGCGTTTGCGACTGCGCGATTGTGGCATAAAAATGTCTTCTCATAAAGATACTTTTCTGCGAGAAAATAACTTCTATTAAATTGCTTTTAATGTAAAATTGATCGTTTATTCATGAATTTTCATCTAAGAAAATTTCTTAAATTATGTAATTACATAATTGTCCAATTTTCTACGCAATTTAAAGTAGTTACTATGCGTTATTCACAATTTTCTATTTATCGAATTAAGAAAATTACTGAAAATAACATTTATACTATAGAAAAAAGTCGTGCATTAAGCGATTGAAAAATCGAAAAGGGAAATGGGTGAATATTCGTGTACTGCTTTTCCGTCAAATTTGTGTCGACAGTCATAGAGAGATGATCTGCCTCGAGACTCAACATTTTAACATCAACCGAATTCTGTTGCTTATCATTGGCTTATGGCCCTATCAGCGATCGCCTGTAGTTAAACTTCAATTAATTTTATTTTATGGTATTCTGATGACTTTTATTATATTTCAGGTACGTCATAATTTCTTTGTTGTATTTTATTAGGAATGTGCACATACTATACTGACATATAAGAATCAATGAATTATTTTAATTTTATTGCATATACGACTTAAATATAATTATATAACATAGTAATTGTTTTCTGTATAATTATTGCTTTTACAATTACATATAATTATTAATTATATATTTCTTTTATTAAATTAATGTAATAGATTAACGAAAAATTAAGAATTTATAAACTAATAAACAAATAACAAAGTTTCAATATAGTATATAACATTAATATTTACAGTTAACAACATTTATAACATCGGAATGTAATCTGGACATTATCTATAAAGTTTTATCTTCGGCATTTTTTTATGTTTGTTCCGCGATCAAATATAATTCATTTTGGATTAACGCCGATATTGTAAGGATGAAAACTATTAAACATTACTGATAAATATATTTTTGAATGCAGTATATATCGGCTTCCGTATTTGTTACTTTCGATCAATATATTCGTTCATTTTTTTCTTAGCATAACCTTCACTTTCTATTCTTTACTCATTATAATATAAAACTAAAGAAAAAGATAAAGTAGACTAACTAGTTCAAATTCGATTCAAGAAAAAATACGGAAGATCAATAATAATAATTTTCGAATGTTGCAAAAAAAATGGTATTCAATATTGTTAACACGATAGTTAAGACGTTCGCTGCAGCAACTTCAAGATGTGTGTAATTGTAATGAGATAACAGACAAAAATGAAATGGCTATCATAAAAAAGTACGGAAGCAAAGCAAAACGGTAGTTAAACTTCAATTAATTTTATTTTATGGTATTCTGATGACTTTTATTATATTTCAGGTACGTCAGAATTTCTTTGTTGTATTTTATTAGGAATGTGCACATACTATACTGACATATAAGAATCAATGAATTATTTTAATTTTATTGCATATACGACTTAAATATAATTATATAACATAGTAATTGTTTTCTGTATAATTATTGCTTTTACAATTACATATAATTATTAATTATATATTTCTTTTATTAAATTAATGTAATAGATTAACGAAAAATTAAGAATTTATAAACTAATAAACAAATAACAAAGTTTCAATATAGTATATAACATTAATATTTACAGTTAACAACATTTATAACATCGGAATGTAATCTGGACATTATCTATAAAGTTTTATCTTCGGCATTTTTTTATGTTTGTTCCGCGATCAAATATAATTCATTTTGGATTAACGCCGATATTGTAAGGATGAAAACTATTAAACATTACTGATAAATATATTTTTGAATGCAGTATATATCGGCTTCCGTATTTGTTACTTTCGATCAATATATTCGTTCATTTTTTTCTTAGCATAACCTTCACTTTCTATTCTTTACTCATTATAATATAAAACTAAAGAAAAAGATAAAGTAGACTAACTAGTTCAAATTCGATTCAAGAAAAAATACGGAAGATCAATAATAATAATTTTCGAATGTTGCAAAAAAAATGGTATTCAATATTGTTAACACGATAGTTAAGACGTTCGCTGCAGCAACTTCAAGATGTGTGTAATTGTAATGAGATAACAAACAAAAATGAAATCGCTATCATAAAAAAGTACGGAAGCAAAGCAAAACGTATTACGATTACACTTACATGTAAGATAATGTTTCTCGATTTTTATTTTACATTTTAATATTTTTTTACATTTAGATAATTAAATTTCAATTGTAATATAATTTTAAAAATTAAATAATAATATATCTATTGATTTAAATGATTATTTTGAAATCTTTTTTAGTTTTTGGCGTATGCTATCAATTTATTTTTATTTTGCTATATATTTGGCCGTACATTCGTCACATTATGGTTCTCACAAACAAATCTTGATTACATTCTACGGTGCATATTCTGACAGAATATTTCATTGATGAAGAAAAATATTCCTATTTAATTACGCTGCATAGACATGCAGCAAATTGCATAGGCATATTGGCAATGATAGCGACAGGAACTGTGAGACCAAAACATTTTTGTCTTAAACTTATAGATTTTAAGATATTTCAGTGGGTACATTAAAATGGCTTACCCTGTATAGTTTATTTTTTCTTAATATATTCTCTTTCTATTTCTTACTCATTATAATATGAGATTAAAGAAAAATATAAAGTAGACAAACTAGCTCAAATACGATCAAGAAAAAATACGGAGGCCCAATTATAATAATTTTTGAATGTTGTAAAAAAAAATGGCATACAATATTGTTAACATGGTAGTTAAGGAATTCGCTGCAGCAACTTCAAAATGTGTGTAATGAGATAACAGACAAAAATGAAATGGCTATCATAGAAAAGTATGGAAGCAAAGCAAAACGTATTACGATTGCACTTACATGTAAGATAACTTCTTTTTTTATATTCCAATACATTTTTACATTCAAATAATTAAATTTCAATTCTATAATATAATTTAAAAAATTAAGTAATAATATATTTGTTGACTGATATGATTATTTTAAAATCTTTCTTAGTTCTTGGCATATTCAGTCAATTTATTTTTATTTTGATATATATATGGCCGTACATTCGTCACATTATGCTTTTCACAAACAAATCTTGTTCACATTCTTCGCCGTATATAGTGACAGAATATTTTATTGATCAAGAAAAATATTCCTATTTAATTATGCTGCATAGACATGCAGCGGGTTTGATCGGCACAATAGCACTGATAGCGACAGGAACTATGTTTATAACATATTTTCAACATACTTGTGCAATGTTTAGTATCGCCTGGTAAGTATACAAAGTAGAGAAGTGCGTATAATAATTTAAATAATATGCTCAAACATACTATATAGTTATAATAACAAAATTTTTTACAGTTACCGTATCAAGCAGGCAATTGATATTTTACAAAAATGTGGTTTCAAAAATGAGCAAAAGAGTTGTAAGGAGATAATTCGTGCTGTAAACATTCATTGTAACGCAATGAAGTTAGTATTTTTGTTATATTAATAACAAATATTTAATACATATGATAATATTGTATAAACTTTCTCATATTTAAAGGCTTTGCAATTTTTTAATATCCAATTTTGAGGGATCGTTTTTTTGCTTGATAGCGGCTGGCATGGTTTGTTTGTGCTGTAATCTTCTTCGGGTAAATATTGTCTACAAATTCCTGCATGAACAGTGCGCCACTTTGTGAAATTAAAATTAGTCAACAAACCCACATTGCTAGAGACAAATATCGAAATAATTTTAATCTACTCACATTTTATAATATGCATAGTACAGTGTCATGTGTAGAAAATCGATGATAAGCACGTAATATGTGTCTCATAATTTTCAGGTTGTGTCATTTACCGATAACATTGAGCAACTTATATTATCTCTACTTACTTTAATTAGCCTCTACGTGTACTTGTTTTTATCCAATCATACTGCACAAGATATTACGGATCACAATGAATATGTGTTTGCTACAGTGTAAGAAAAATTTCAATTTCATATACTTGTCACGTTCCGCAGCTTCTAAATCCCACAAATATTTTTTTTTCTCAATATTTTTTACATCCAACACTTATATGTAACCTATAATAAAGCGCGAATCTGAGAGAAAAAATGTATGAGTTGTTTATGCGAGCAAAATAGACTTATACAAAAACTGCCATAAAACAGGAGAGATGTAACAAGGATAGATATAAAAGCGTTCTTTTAAGCAGACTGCCTCTATTTACTATACTAAATCATATAGGAATTATGTAAATTACGCCTAAAAAAATTGAGATCAATCTAATTATGACAAATGAGTAACGTTATTATAAATTTTTCAAAAAGGGTCATTTATTGTGATCCATACCTATATTTCTGATTCAAAATATTATAAATTATATAATGCATATATATATACATGTATATAATATATTAGTTAAATATATATATTTAACTAATACATAAAACGCGACCTTGAATAAACATTGCATTCAGAGAATCAATTAATATGCATTATTAGAAAACTTTCTTTTGAAAGACTATCAAAGAAATGCGTCAAAGAAAAGATTCTTTCTTAGAATAATTTGTAACCTTTAAAGAATTTATTCCTAAAACTCCAAAATTTGACATTGACCTCACTTTTTAATTTTAAAAATATATAAAGATGAAAACATCCATTGCGAGAGACCGGACACTCTTACACTCTTACCCTCTTATACTTACTTACGCTAATTTGCACTTACACTTACGCTATTATTAAAGGCGTCATTATTAGGAGTATTAGGAGACAGAAAATAAGAAGATTTGGATTAATTTTTGTCGAAATAAAGAGTTTAAATTTATACCTTTAACGTCGGTATAATTTCTCAACCTTATCCACATCAGTGTAGGACCAAGCTCGCAGCAGTTAATTTTCCTGGGATTTTCCCCCTTAACTGCAGGAAGAATCCGATACTTAAACGTCCCGCAAAAAGTTTAACGAAACAATTGAGACTTCTTGTTTCACTGAATCAATCGGAATTACCAGGACGTGACATACGAGTGTATTTGTTTTGCAGTTACTTATATTAACATAAGTCAAAATTACAGATTTTTGATAAAGTTAATATGCTTAAAAAAAACAAAAAAAACCAATATGCATGTATATATATGTGTGTGTGTATGCGCGCGCGCGTGATAAAAAGAAAAAAAAATTATTTAAGAATTTTATTTAATTAGAATTTTTTTCCATTTATTATTTCGTAGATATAATGTCTGTTGGTACACGGCTCCAATACGTATACAAAAAATGATACTCTTTCTGCTGCAAAGAGGTACTATGAGTTTCAATCTGATTCTCGGTGGAGTATTTGTAGGATCCATGCAAAGTGCCGCTTCGGTGAGAAATATATGCAAATATTGTATATCACACATACACAATATTTTATAAATTCTACAATAACGTATAAGTAATAAGAAAACAAAACAAAAAAATACACGTTACATGCTTCATTACAGCTGACGAGCGCTTCTATATCATACTTCACCGTCCTTTATTCTACCCGGCAAAATTAAAAGATGGTATTAAGTCGATTGATCGGACGGACATGTATCGATTGTCCTCGAGGTTCAGATATAGCATTATCATTACCCTTATAGAAAAAACAAAATCTCTGTTTAATAAAAAATAAATTATTGTTACATTTTATATTTTAATGTATAAGGGTTATAATTACAAAGTCTAACGATAACAATACTGAAGATAGTGTAAATGTGTAAAACAAATGTGATATAATTATAGAAAAATTATATAAAATGCAGGATAATGTCTTTACAATTAATATCTCTTGTTAGCAAAAATTAAAAGATGTATTTTATTTTTAATATTACTTAATTGTATTGTATACATTGCCAAAATATTACAAGTCCAAAAAAAGCAATTTATAAGAATATCAATTAAAAAATATCTTTTTTCTAAAGGACCGCATCATTTTAAATATAAATGGCTTTAATCTACTTGGGTAAAATTAAAATATGTTGTAGTTGATGGTGCTTATTGGTTACGAAGTGCGGATCAAAAGTCATCCAAAATAAAAAGTTTAAAAATTAACACTAATAATGATAGGGATAGCTTTTAGTAAGTGAAAATTAAGAAAGTTAAAAAAGTTATTAACAAATATATAATATCAAAAAACAGAAGAATTTAAACAAACAATATATACTAAAATAACTTACAGTGAAGAAAGACATGCTTTGGTAGTACCACTTTAAACACGATGACATGTGCTGATATTCAGCACACTTATATACGAGTGCTTTCCAACAATGTATACAATAGAATGACACAGATGTGTTACCGAAAAGTAGCGTTTGCGGCTGCGCGATTGTTGCATAAAAATGTCTTCTCATGAATACTTTTCTGCAAAAAAAACAACTTCTGTTAAATTGCTTTTAATGTAAAATTGATCGTTTATTCATGAATTTTTACCTAAGAAAAGTTCTTAAATTATGCAATTACGTAATGGTCCAATTTTCCACACAATTTAAAGTAGTTACTATGCGTTATTAACAATTTTCTATTTATCGAATTAAGAAAATTTAGCGGTCGATAAATCAAGAGGGGAATAAATGAATATTCGTGTACTGCTTTTCTGTCAAACTTGTGTCGACAGTCACAGAAAGATGATTTGCCTCGAGATTAAACATTTTAACATCAACCGAATTCTGTTGCTTATCATTGGCTTATGGCCCTATCAGCGATCGCCTCTAGTTGAATTTCAAGTATATTTATTGTATGGCACTCTGATGACTTTTATCATATTTCAGGTACATCAGTATTTCTCTGTTGTATTTTATTACGGAATCGGGCGTATTATGCTGATGTATAAGAATCAAAGCATTATTTTAATTTTGTCTCGCATGTAATACTTAAATATAATTATAGAGAATAATAATTGTTTTCTGTAATTGTTGCTGTTTCAATTATATATAATTATTAATTGTGTTTCTTTTCTGCTAAATTATTGTATGTAACAGATTAACGAAAAATTGAGAATTTATGGACTGATAACACTGGTCGACAAAATGAAACTTTTATTTTATTTTAAGTTTTATCAAGTCATTTCTGGTAGATTTTTTAGCGCTTATTACAAATCTGGCCATAAAAATGGTGTATCACGTCAAGTTTTTGAGAAAACCTTAGTCAAAGTTGCTAAAATAGCGTTATTGATACTTTTGCGTAAGTTATATCTTTCGATGGGGACGTGCTCCAGAAGACAGCGATAGCTCAAAATGAAAGTCAAGATTTATACTTTATGATAAAAATGTTAAAAGTCCCAAAAGGCAAGAAAGGCTTTCCTGAAAAAAAATGGTTGAAACATAAAAAACATCTATCACAGTGTCCCCGAATTCTGTTGCTTATCATTGGCTTATGGCCTTATCAGCGATCCCCACTAATTGAATTTCAATTAATTTTACTTTACGGTATTCTGATGACTTTTATCCTATTCCAGGTATTTCCATTGTATTTATTTCGAAATCGCACGTATTATACTGACGCATAAAAATCAATGCATTATTTTAATTTTGTTGCACGTAGAATTAAATATAATCATATCATAATAATTGTTTTGTGTATAATTATTACTGTGTAACGACAGGGTTGTCACTATATATAATAATGTAAATAGTGTAAATATGTTTCAAATATATATATATAACCACGCATGCCTCGCTTGCTCATCCCGCTATACCTATCCTACTTGCCCGTCCGCTACGCACGCTATCTCGCTCACACGCACGCCGCTTGTGCTATCTTGCTCGCACGTACGCCGTTCGTGCTATCTCGCTCGCGCATGCGCCGTTCGTGCTATCTCGCTTGCCCCACGAAGAACCGACTCCCACCAGCGGACCGACAACGTATAGTGGGGACGCCGGCCGGGTGTATAAGCCCGGCCGGCCGAGGCATCGAGACCAGTGATGCCAGAAACCAGTGTTGTTGTTCGGGCCGGGATTTTTCGCGCATGCGTGGCAAACGCGGTATCAGTACAGTGCTTAGTTGAATAAAAAGGAGTACCATTAATTGCGCGGGACCCGTTTCTGGCATTTCTGATCGAGACCAGATCCTGTCCCGACACCCAGCTCCTGACACCGATCTACCTACTACCTCTTGGGGCTAAGGCTTTCTTAGCTCTGCCGGGTTTCTCTGGTTCTCGCTACATTACGGGCCAAGGTTCCTCTTGGCCCTACTGGGTTTCTCCGGTTCCTCGTACCAGCCCGGGCTGAGGTTTTCTCAGCCCCGCCGGGTTTCTCCGGTTTCCATTGCAGGCAGAGCTCGACGTGACACTCGAGCCTGCCGGCAATACCCAGCCGCCTAGCCTAACCGTAGTCATAAGTGCATGAAGATACCGCGCCGTAATTATAAGCCTGCTAGTAATAAGTCCGGTTAATTGTAAGTCCGCGCCTGCGAAGCGCGCCGTAATTATAAGTCTGCTAGTAATAAGTCCGGTTAATTATAAGTCCGCGCCTGCGAATCGCGCCGTAATCATAAACCGCTAGGAATAAGCCCGACCGGGATAACCGCGTCGCGATCAACTCGCGTGTAAATAACGTCACCGTCGATACTAAGCTAATGCGCATGTAAATAAAGTCGTATTAAGTCGAATCCGCTTCGCGCTGCACGTCGCTTCACGCCGATCGCTTCGCGCTTGCACTTTCCGCTGCGCTCGCGTCCTAGCGCCAGTGATGCCAGAATGGCCACGCTAGCAACACGCAACCGTAGTGGAGGGGATGAGCGCAAACCGCGTACGTGTGAGCTTGGCGCTTCGGCTGACTTCGGATAGCAGAAGAGGACAGATATACTGTTTTCTGTCTCTCTCCTTCTTATCGAGCCGGCAAAAAGACCGGGCGGTACACGTCACACGTCGCTTGGTCGCTTCTCGAT
>NW_021848392.1:0-367 GCF_003651465.1 Formica exsecta
CGATTTCATAAAGTTATAATTAAACCTGTTTTAATGCAATTGAATAGGAATTTACAATAGTCAATCCATAGGTAAAAGTAATCCCTTTTAATAAAAAATTTTATCATTTCACAGACGAAAAGTAAATTGATTTTATGTAGTGTGAAGTCGGATTTGCTGTTATCATGAGTCACAATCAATTATTGAATCGGTGTTTCTACAATTGAAACGGACTCAGTTGTTAAAAACAAATATACGATTTCACCGCAGAGGGTCCTTATATCCCCGCTTGACCGCTTTCTACTTCCAGGTTGGTTCGCTCGACCGCGTAGCAGCGTCGCCCGGAACTACGCGCGGACGCGCGAGCGCGTGGGCCGCCAAGTTGCGG
>NW_021848392.1:660-774 GCF_003651465.1 Formica exsecta
AACCGATTAAAACGGATTATGTTTTAATCGGTTTTAATCGACTATATTCCGCAGGGGACTTAAAGCTTAAGATACTCCGTATACATAATGCTCAACATAGCACCGCAAAATGCA
>NW_021848393.1:0-16593 GCF_003651465.1 Formica exsecta
GAATGGCTTTTTCGAAATCGTCTGATTCCGAAAATTGCGGAGAAGGGGGTGGATTATTCAAGAGGACTGTGGATAATGATGAGAATGATCTCGGGGAAGAAGGCGGTTCGGGAGAAAGGGGTTCGGGGGAATAAACTGGGGAGTAGCTCGGAGAGAAATAGTAAGGGGAAAGGGGAGAGGTTGTGACTTTGCTGGATGGTGAGCTTGGGTGTAATGAGTCAGCCTTACTCCTAAATCTTTTTAATTTGACGATAAGTTTTTTTAGAAGTACAATATACGGCGCGACAGGTATTTCGGCGCGGCGATTAATTCGTGCGGATGGCAAAGCCGTGTTTTATCTATGCGTCGATATTAGATACATCGCGTATTCCCAGATGTTTGGGGATGCGGTCGGAAATCAGGTACTCCCGATCAGGCGGAGAACTCTCCGTCCCTATTCAGCACACGGACTTATGGATAGCCGGTCAGAGTCGAGAAAGCTTGACGGGGCAGCGAACTCGCAAACCCACGGTTCGTCCGGTCGGATGATCGGACCGGAGATCTAAGAGAGCGGCGAACACTCCGCTCTCGTTGAATTGATCGGAAGGTGAGGATTCGTAGTCGAAGCGGAAACTGAGAATGCTTGGCGGAGGCTGCAAACTTGTCAACCCCTTGTTCCGTTGTTTCGGCGAGTGTAAGGATCGGATATTTCGGAGTATTTCGAGCGTACTGCTCGAGAGACTTCAGGTACCGGACTGGTCTCGAGATATATTTCGGCTGCCTTTTTATACTGCGAAAATAACGGGAGCCTCGTCGTTTCCCTATAGTGCGGATAACGACGCGTTGTTTTCTGGTGCGGTAATTACGAGTAAGGCGTCATTTCCCTCCGGCGGAAAAACGACGCGGCGTTTTCGGCGGGTGAGCGCTCGGTATTATCCGGAAGCGCTCGGCGGTTCTCGGTATCGTAACAGCAGCCGTATGACCAGTGATGCCAGAATGGCCACGCTAGCAACACGCAACCTTAGTGGAGGGGATGACGCACGCAAGCGCAAACCGCGTACGTGTGAGCTCGGCGCTTCGGCTGGCTTCGGATAGCAGAAAAGGACAGATATACTGTTTTCTGTCTCTCTCCTTCTTATCGAGCCGGCACAAAGACCAGGCGGTACACGTCACACGTCGCTTGGCCGCTTCTCGATTGTCGCTTCTTGCTATGCCTTAAATGTTTTTTTCAGCCTTTTTGTATGAGATATATTATCTATTATATATCTATTATATAATATATTTATGATTAAGATACGTATATAAATTACTTAAAGTTTTTAATCCACGTAAAAATGCATTTTAAATCGATGATTTGAAAGAAGGAATATCCGTGTGGAGACAACAAAAGGAAAAATCATACATTTTATTGTACGAAAAATGTATCGATTTTCCGACAAATGATTAAAAATAATGAAAAGTACTATAAGAAAGTTTAAATATTTAAAAAATATGTCATATAATAATATTTAACTTTAGTTTCTATACATATAACTTTAAGACGAGCAACAAATTCAGTCGCTTATATATTTCGATAGTATATTGTCCGCAGATTATTTTAATACCAAAAACATGAGAGCAACAAATTCTTTTAGTTAACTTATATTATATAAGAGCGCGTCGTATAGGGTTCGCGGCGACAAAGTGTCGATTTTTAATACTTTAAGACGAGCAACAAATTCAGTCGCTTATATATTTCGATAGTATATTGTCCGCAGATTATTTTAATACCAAAAACATGAGAGCAACAAATTCTTTTAGTTAACTTATATTATATAAGAGCGCGTCGTATAGGGTTCGCGGCGACAAAGTGTCGATTTTTAATACTTTAAGACGAGCAACAAATTCAGTCGCTTATATATTTCGATAGTATATTGTCCGCAGATTATTTTAATACCAAAAACATGAGAGCAACAAATTCTTTTGGTTACTTTTACTTCGCGCAAGTGGATGGTACGGCGCGGCGAGACTGAGTGTATAGTGGTATTAATTAAATAATATACTTTTTTAAAAATGTTTTTGTGTTATTTCAGAGCAACAAAATAGCAACAAATTCTAGTGTATTTGATTTTTTGATTCGAGCATTCTATATATTTTTTTCGCTATGGGGGGGCTGGCTTAATGTCAAGCTGGCCCCCCCCCACTTTGAACGTAAATTCCTGCTAAACGGTTTGAGCAACAAAATCCGGACTACGGCAACTAATTAGCACATAATTAGCACTAAATTATTTGATAGATGCGACTTAATTTGGCGTTGGTGGGGGGGCTAACTTAATATGGGTCGTGTTCAGACACGTTATGCGTGTGTCCTTTGGAATTTATTTTTGAGTTTCTTCCTCTCTTAAAGAGGAATTTTTTCTATTTGTTACTCTTAACCAGTTTTTGGCCGAAATCCGATCCTACTAGATCGGATGTGGCCATAAAAGCAAAGGAAGAAGTATATTTGTACACGTCACGCGACCGACGTATAAAAGTAAAGTCCTATTAAATAATTAAGTGCTCGATAGTTATTGGTATCAAAATACTCGTTAATTAATATTATGTTAAGATATCTAAACGCCGAATTAAGTGCTCAATCCGTTTGGCAGGAATTCGAACTTAAACGTCGGTCGCGCCCACCGCCGTACAAGAGTAAAGTCCTATTAAATAATTAGGTGCTCGATAGTTATTGGTATCAAAATACTCGTTAATTAATATTATGTTAAGATATCTAAACGCCGAATTAAGTGCTTGATCCGTTTGGCAGGATTTCGAACTTAAACGTCGGTCGCGCCCACGGCCGTACAAGAGTAAAGACCTATTAAATAATTAGGTGCTCCATAATTATTGGTATCAAAATACTCGTTAATTAATATTATGTCGAGATATCTAAACGCAGAATTAAGTGCTCGATCCGTTTGGCAGAATTTCGAACTTAAACGTCGGTCGCGCCCACGGCCGTACAAGAGTAAAGACCTATTAAATAATTAGGTGCTCCATAATTATTGGTATCAAAATACTCGTTAATTAATATTATGTCGAGATATCTAAACGCAGAATTAAGTGCTCGATCCGTTTGGCAGGATTTCGTACTTAAATGTCAGTCGCGCGTAGGCCATCTCACAAGAGTAAAGTTATATTAAATAATTAGGTGTCATCCCCTCCACTACGGTTGCGTGTTGCTAGCGTGGCCATTCTGGCATCACTGCGTATGACGGCTGTTCGGTATTCTAAGACAATGAATTCGCAATGAGTATTAAAAAGGACGCTAAGCGCCTCTGCCCCTGTCCGGCTGCTGTTCGCCGGGCGACAGACTTTCGGCTGATCAATTGCCGGGTAACGATGGGGGGTACATCATTACAACGTGTACATATGATATAATACATAAAATATTACGGTAACGAATTATCAATAACATGGTATTCGGCCTTGGTGGCGTATTGCGCTCTATTGTTTACGTATTACGATTTTGTTATTATTCGCACGGCAATACTTCGATAATATTGTACACTGCTATACGCTCCGTCAAATTCCTTTTCTAAACAGAATTGAGACAAGTGTCGAGAAATAATTTGAGATATAATTAATAATAAGAATTATTTTTTATATACGTTAAATAATACGTAATTATATCGCTTCAATAGATTTCAAAGCGCGTATTTCGCGTGATAATTATACATTTAATAAAAAATTGAAGTGACAGGAATCAAAATTATAAATATAAATTATTGTTTTGTTACAATCTTTCTTTCTTTCTTTCTCTCTTTTTATAGGCATAAATCATTTTATTAAAATTACTTAAAGTTAAATTATATATCATCCAATACTATTTTGTTCGACTTTTCGACGATCTCTAAATATAACTCAGATTAAAAACAAACAGTAAAACAATGAAATCGAAGAATCGGATAACTAGCATTAACGAAAAAAGCTCCATGATAAATAGTTTAATAAATAATTAATCTGTAATTTAAGATATTTGTATAATTTAATATTCTGCGTATATACAGGTTGATTTAAAAGATTACTGACAAACTTCAGGAGCGTATAGAGGGACTGGAATATGGCAACTTTCAAATAAGGATCCATGTTTTCCTGATTCAAGTAATCCTGATTCGGTACAAGTCTTTGAATGTAAGGAACTGCATTATGGACAACATACCAATGAGAAAAATAATCTTAATTTGTACAAAATTTAATAACTAAGCAAAGGTTTTATGGACACAATAATATTGTACGGTATTACAAAAGGTGTTTGAAGTAGCGACCATCTTTTGGCTTGTAGCTGCTCCGTCAAATTCCTTTTTCAAACGCGATTGCGACAAGTATCGGGAAATTTGATACGATTAATATAATTAATAATTAATTATCTTTTATATCCGTTAAATCACACGTAATTATATCGCAACAATAAATTTCGAAGCGCGTACTTCGCGTAATTTATTTATTTAATCAAGTAAGAAACATAGTAACTGAAATCTAAAATATAATAAATTATTGTTTTGTTGTTATCTCTCCTTATGAGCAATATTTATTTCTTTAACAATATTTATAGTTAAATATATTTTGTCCGGTGCTTTATCGTTGTATCTTTTGGCGATCTAGATATGATTCGGATTGAGAACATGCAACTAAATAATCGAATTGCAGGATCGATCATAATTAACTTAACGAAAGCTTTCGTGATAAATTTATCGATTAATAAATGATTAATCTATAATTTAAAATATTTGTAAAATTTAATATTTGGCGCACACACACACACACACACACACACACACACACCCACACCCACACCCACACACACCCCCACTCACACTATATGTCATAGTGCGTGAAATATTTCGACAACGATCACATCGAAATGACGGATTGACGGGCTGTGGTATGAGGGCCAAGTTGTATTAGGGCCCACCTTCTAGCACAATTTCCGGTTAATTTAATAGGCGATTAACTCATCATCGATACCTGCAATATTATTTCATTGTTAATACAGACGAAGTTATTAATTCTTTGGTTGTTTGATATGTAGGAGAAGAGAGATTAGGAACGATATGAATTTGACAATTCTATCTTAATTGGATTTATTGCTGACCGAGCTTAATCGGAATTTAGTTGTGTTTAAGAGTGTGATCTTTTTTTTACAATAAATTTGAGTAACTTGCTATATTCACTTTGTAACGATGCATTCCCCCATCGTTACTGTACCGTACCCGGCCGCCGATCCGCCGGAAGTCCGCCGCCCGACGAACACCGGTCGGGCAAATGCGGAGGCGCTGAGCGCCCATTTTTAAAGAATATCAGAAACGCGTAAACATATAACCGCCGTAATTACACCGACACGCCCTCACACGATTGTATCACTCGCTCATACCTAACGATCTTACCTACGATACGCTGCGCTCACCTAATCATTGTCATACGTTTTGCGCACTCACTCCCTCGTCACTCGTCTCGCACACATAATCATTTATTCACACACCTATACACGCTTACACACATAACATACACACGCTGTACATATACACCACGACACGCAATAAATTATATTTTACCTAACATCACTTTCGTTCGTCTCTCGATACCCTTTCACGAGCCCCGGATCCCGACCGAGTTATCCGTCACCGCCTCGCGAAAGCGGCTTGTTACAACTTTTACTGCATTTCTTCAAAATATTTCTACTCTTGAAATCAATTCAGTTGTACATCCAAATTTTGAGTGAAAGAACAGGAAAGGAAATAAAAAATTTCAGAAAATTTTTAAAAATGTATATTTTGTTTAAACATTCAAATAAAAAAATTATAAAAAAATAAAGATAATAAAAATATGAAACAGGGAGATAATATAATATGAAATAGACATTATTTCTAAAACTACTGTAGCAATCTACCGATAATTATATTAATCAGAACCATTATGTTTCGTTTCGGTTACTTGAAAGTGCTAGCGTTAGCATCACGTTGTTTACAGTTGTGAGAAAGTAAGAACAAGCGTTCTGATTTTTAATCATCAAAATTTCTCGCATAGTAACATGGAAAAATGTCTTTCTTAAAATGTCTTTATTGACGAATCTAATATTAAGATTAAATTTAAAAAAAGAAAAATATTAGTTATTTAAAATTATTTTTCTTACGTTTCTTATTTTTCTTTCAAGCTTCTCATTGGATCATTTGGGAAATAACGTCATTAATTAATTTAATTTTATTGGCTAGATAATATCCTCAGATAATGGACTCAGTAAGGTATTTCCTATGTTATTTCTTAGAGCTATAATATTTTCGAGACAAAGTTTAAAATTCGGTCTATTATTCGCTGGACTCCAGCAACGCAGTACCAACTCATACAAAGTCAGCGGACAATTGAGAGGCATCGGCAACCTGCCTCCCGCGCGTACATAATATATCACTTCCTGATTAATCTTGCCAGTGTAGGGATGCTCATCCAACGATGTAATTTCCCACATTAGAACCCCGAATGATCAAACATCGCTCTGGGAAGTAAATATTCCGAGCACCAAAGACTTCGGTGCCATCCAGCAAACAGGAAGAAGATCTTGTCCTTTCTAAAACATATAATTTTAACGATGTTAATCTTTTGGTTCAAGTTGCCAATTTTTAAAGTCTTCGCTAAAAAACGTTTACTTATCTCTTGTTTTATATAAAGAAAAATAATTTATTTTTCTTAAGTTTTGTTCAAAGTAAAAATGTACTATATTATTACGACAAAAAAAGAACACACAAACATTTCTAAAAAATGTTTAAAAAATTTTTTACGGTAATTATATTTACCATGCGATAATAGTCATCATAAACATCTCTAGCTAGTCCAAAATCGCCAATTTTAATGATACGGTTTTCGCGATCTCTCGCGGATACTAAACAATTTCGACAGGCGAGATCTCTATGAACGAAACGCAGATTTTCCAGGTAGCAACAGCCTCGCGCAACATCTTCGCACATGGCGAACAAATCTTGCAGATGCAGAGCGTGCAAATCTGACGGTTGCAATTTTCGACTATCTCTCAAATATTGTAGCAGATTACCAACTTCCATTAATTCCAACACGATTAATGGAGAATCTTCGTCTAAGCAGACGGCAAGCAATCTTAGTACATGCTTATGTCGGAAGTCATTCATAAGTCTGGCCTCTTCTAAAAACTTCTTTTTCTCTTTCGAGGAAGCATTTTTTCGAAGTATTTTTATGGCAGCGAGTATTTCTATGCCCGGCCCTTTTAAATTTTTTACTGTTCCTCGAAACACCTGCGAAATATTTGGAATAAGTTTATATTTCATTAAAAATATACAGTTTAATGTCAAGTGACATTATATTTAACATATATTTTATTTTGTATTAAATAATTTAAGGAAAAATACATAGTAAAGTGCTTGTGTATGTTATTTCACAAAAATTTTGCATTATTTATATTCTCTATATATCTATAAAAAATTATTCATGTAATTATTTTTATCGAGAAATGTGTATTTCTCAGTTTCAATTTTTGTAGATCTAGAAATTAGCATACAAGATTAAAAAAAGTAATTTTTACCTTTCCGAATGCGCCGTTTCCTAAAAATTGTTCTAGTCTGATTTCCTCACGTTTGATTGTGGTCAATACATATTCATCCGAATTATATTGCAACATAGGATTGTGTAACGTATTAAATTGAATGTTACCGTTAGGTATCTCATGTAGTATCGCTAATTCGATGTCGGTCATTATCGGAGGGAAAATTTGCTCGTTATCTTTCTTGCGTTGTCGGTACACTGTTATCAAATTACAATATGCTTATCTAATAATATGCATTGCGAAATTTACATCGCATTTTCAACAAGTAAATCGACTTTTCTTAGAAAATCTCTGTATACTATGATATATTACATATATAATTTCTTTCTCTGCAATTAGAGAGCTAAATGATACTTACAGTAGTAAAAGTAGCAGACGCAAATTATAGTAACTATAGCAACAAAGCTTAATGAATGATAGATAATTTGCATAACTGATATTCCAGGAGTGCTCAAGATATCACCTTTGTTACTCAAAAATATACTCTTAATATCTTCATTTGATTTAAAAACTTACTTCTATTTATAAATTTATTATTAAAAACTACTAAGTTTTTAAGTTTTGTAAGCATTTCTGTATCTCAAATAAGCATATAATGTTTTAATACCTTCATTTGCTTACTTGTCATAGTTGAAAAAGAAAATCTTCCATCAGAGGGCCACATAAAATCTTTCTCGGATTTGGGGTATCTCAGTATCAAACGAAACTTGTATAGAGTTCCTGATAGTAAATTTTTTATATAGTACATTATTTCCCTCCCATTATTCGGCTCAAAGTTGTTTGCAATTTGCCACTCCTACATCTCGACATTTTTGTATTTCAATACGTAATTAATTGTCAAATTAACGCTAGGAATCCACGAGATATTCACATCGTTTATGCTAATCTCATTCAAAGTTATATTGTTTGGTTCTGAATACATGTACAAAGTTTTGCTTAAACTGTCAGTATAAAGATCGTTGTAGTTGATTGGATAAATGCGTACATATACCCAGCATTTCTGTGCTGGTATGAACGGTTCGATTATTGTGAAAAATTTGCTGTCTTCCTTATGCTCGGTTTTATTAATAAGTAAGAATTCGCTCATTTGTCGCATACTGTTTCCCAAATTAATTAACGTCCAATGTACTTCGTAGATCACGGGCACGCAGTTTAGTTTCTTGGGTGGCATCCAATAAACTATCGCTATAGTAGGCGTCAGAGCATAAACTGTCATATTTTCTGGTGCGCTGAGCTTACTCGGTTTAGTTTTCAGCATCACTTCTGAACGGAATAATGGGTCCATCGATAACTGATCAGAGTAAAAATTGCTTATTACTAACAGTAGCTTGTACTCTGTAAACGGCATCAAATTTAAAATCTCGTAATATTGCTCGTACGTCTGCACGGTGAAATTATCGAACTTGTTAATGCTCATTGTTCGAGCAATAACTTGTGTAGATGGTATGTAGGGTGGTAGGTAAGTTGTACTTTTCGCATCCACTCTTAGGAATCGGCTCCGGAAGATTTACGATGATGCTGTTCGTCGTTACTGTATACGTCGATTCTTCTACGTTGTAAACTTTTTTTTCAGGTGTCAGACATCTCGCCGGAGGATACGATTGCAAAGATTTACCAAAAGCATGAAATTCACGTCTAACAATAAGAGGCATTTCTATCTTTTGGATGTATTTGAATGCGTCTACGCTCTCGAGAAGTGCATACTTTTTTTTCAAAACATAAATATTATCACCACTACCAAAGCTAGAAATGTAAATGTTTGTCTTGTCAATCGTTAAAAAGGTGAAAAATTTATTTTCTTCAACATTTCCGTTCAAAATCAAATTGCACATAAAAATGTTAATGTCTGTCACAATCAAGTAATCTGCCGTTAACTAATAAATTAGTGGTTTTTTTGTATTTATGTCGTCAATTTACATGAAAAAATAACTTAAATTTTTAAAGGCGCATATAGTAGATGGATTTTTCTGTAAAATTAGAGAACTTTTCCCATCAAGATCCGATTGTAGTGTCTGTTCAGTATTTTCCCTAGTATCTTCAGCGTAATAATAATTTTTTCAATATAAAGTTCTAAAAAATATATGCATTATTTTACTTATTATAAAATGTTATTATAACAATGACAGAAAAAATTATATATATAGTGAATATTTAAAATTCTTATAATTAAGTTTGTGTTATTTTATTATTTTTTTAAACTTTTGATATTAATTACAGTGTTGTATGAAATTATTGAAAAATTACAAATTAGTACAAATCTTTAATGAAAATATTGTTCATTTATTTCAAATGGATGAAAGTTAACATTTAAATAATCTAAATGAAAGTTACTTTTTGTTTTGAAAATCTTATCATATTTGACTATGCCATTTTCCCACATTGTTAAGTCGAGCTTCACTATGATGTCACTCTTATCATATCTGACTATGCCATCTATTATTCTGATTTCAATCCAGTACAGATTTCTTGCTATCCAGTCGATGCAGAGTTGGTGTGCAACATTTTGAAGCTCAGCTATTTTTGTAATATTGTTTTTATTCATCTCCAATATCATCAGCTCTTGCTTTATATTGCTCCAATAAATTTTATGTTCTGCTATCGAACAAGTAGCACTTGCTATGTACTCATCCTTAACGAGATTAACATTGATTTTTGAATCCAGATCCTATATATCGATACTATAATTCTGTACTATCAATAATTGCGGTATTGGATTTTCATGCGTAGTCGATATATCAATTAAATCTGTGTAACGGCCAGCACCAACTTTAGTATGCGCTCGTACTTGAAAGTAATACGTCGTGTTAGGTTTTAGATTGTGCACCGTGCACTCCAATATTGTAGATGAAATACTTTTGTCACCGCAAATTTGAATCTCTTTTTGATTCTCGATGAACTAACATTGCACTGTATATCCTTGTATTACTTCGTCTGTAAATTCAGATTGGTTCCATCTATAAAAAAAAATAAGATTTTAGCCTTTTTATATTTAGTAAAAGTATAACAGAAGCAATGTTTTTATATGTATGTGTCTTTAAATTAAAAAAAAAATAGAGAAAATATTGAGAATTTAGATTTTTTACCTGAATGTCACAAAAATGTCGTCTTTTTCATTTAGGAATCCATTATAGAACTCGACAAATACTCTGGGATGTGTTGGTTTGCTCAAAATGCTTTCTAAAAATTTTACAATTTTATATATTGGCATAATTATATACACGAATATTAAGTTGATTATCTCCATGATTCACAAAAAAAATAATTTAAAGTAAAAATAAAAACAAGAGAAAAAGATAGAGTTAAATTACAAAGTATGGAAATCAGCACAGCAAGTGTTGACTTTTAAAATAATAAAATAATATAAAAAAGTTTGCGTGTTTTAAAAATTAAAAAAGTAATTGTCAATCCAAAACAAAAACAAATAAAAAAGTTTTTGATAAAGCATTAAGCGTTTTTCGGAAATTTCTTATTGATTAAGAAATCAAAAGTATAATATTCGCGATTGTTTTAAAGAAAATAAACTAGCAAAATTAAATAATATAATTGACTGCGTTATAATAAATCTTGATTAATTTTACATACAATATATGGATTTTTCTTTCTCTTTTTGCAGCAAAATGAGATTTGTATTTTTCTCGCTGTTGAAAGATATTTGTTTTTAGATTTTATTTTTATTCTTTCTTAAATATAAATTATATCTATAATTTTTTGTCGTACACTTTTTTTTAACGATTTATGCATTTTTATGCAACTTACCTTTATTAGATTCTGGAATCAACGACATATTTGCAAATAGAATCTCATCAATTTTGTTTCTCACACTCGCATTATCAAGATAACTACGGTCAGATTTGAAGTTTGGTAAAATATGATATTCGTTGTTCTCGGATATTGGAATATCCTTCATACAGTAAAGCCCACTTAACACGATCTATAATTTGCAACAGAATTCAAGACAGAATTCTATTTATGATTTTATATATCAATTATGAATATAATTATAGATAAGAAAAAAATTTTGTATTACACGAACCATAATTTGATTTTACATTATGTATAGAATATTCGATTGTTTCTTTCTTTGACATATGGTTGGGTTATTAAAAAATACGACATAGTTATTAAGAAATACATATAAATATAATAAAAGTATATTATGGTAAATATAATTAAAGTATATTATGGTTTGCGATATTCAACAAGAAAATTTGAGCGAAGAGCACCATATTTATTTTTAATTTCTGCGATTGTAACGTTCGGTCTCAAACATTTTAATTCAGAAAGAATCTTTTCTAATGCATCGGCACGAGCATGTTTATTTTTGTAATTGATAGATTTTACTACGTATAGGCAAGGATATTTCTTATATTCAGTTAATAAACAAGTAACTTGCTCCCGGGACCAAGACATTGTCACATATATTTTTTTTTCTTCTTTTCTTTCTTTAGATTATTAAGCAGATACGAAAGTAGGTTAACTTGTAGTTTATGTCATTTACAATTCACCAATCATGGGTACATTGCGCATATTTCATGCGTCTTTTCTATTTATAAAAATAAAGCATGATAGTTATAATTCTGATTGTTCACATGTTTTCTGTATTACACAACGCATAAAAATTATAAATAGAATTCTGTCTTGAATTCTGTTGCAAATTATAGATCGTGTAAAGTGGGCTTAACATACAAAAGGAATTAAGTAAGTATAGTTGGACTAAAAGCGCGGCTACTTTTAATCATAAATATAAATATATGTACAAATAATTAAATCTGCCATGAAATTTTTTGTTTGTTTAATCATATAGGCGTGATATTTTCCTTTATACTTCTCCTCATTGATAATGTGTTTACAAAATACAGTGTAGTTACATTTTTATTTAAATTTGTTTTTATTGTTTTTTATATACAAGATCTTCTTACATATCTATTACGATTTTTATATCAAACAAAGGGCTATCGTACACAAATTAACATAACTACGTCAAATAGACATCAATAAGATCGTCTGGATCATGAGCATGTTATGTAAATCAATATGGTGACTTAATCGATGCTTGTTGATCCAGACGGTTTGCTATGCATATACAGCTGTGTTAATTTGTGTGCGATACTCCAAAGTCACAGAATAGATTAATGAGAATCAATGACAATTCATATAATCGCTTCTCTTAGCAAATAATATATGAAAGTGTAGCTCTTTTCGAGTGTTGAAAAAATTTTACTTAACGTTTTTTTACTTTGTAAGATAGTTAACTTTTCCAAGTAAGTGGCTTTATCTTAACACATTTTTTTTTTTTTAATTTATTTATTATCATTTAAGTTTCAACAATATTTGTTTAACTTTAAGAATATAAATGTTAAAAATATTGTATTTTTACGGTCATAAAAATTATATAAATTTTTGTACTTAAACTTTTGTCGAATATCTTTTATTTCGGTTATCGTTACATTTTTTAATCACATCATCATATATTCGCAAATAAATTCTAGAGAATATGATGTTTTAATTAACTTACATTACCTAGACAAGATCGTATATGTATATAGCTATTTCATGGATATAGTTACAATTACAATTATATACAAGCAAAATTGTAGCATGTTGGCTGGTTGCGTATATGTTGATATATGATAATGTGATTGAAATGTGTTGATTTCTGTGACTATTAGCTTTATTGTTATGGTTTATTAATACAACTCATAGACATATAAAAAACATAGACCGAGCATGAGCTGCTATTTGCGGCAAAGGAAGTCTGATTTTCGGGGCGAGAAGAGAACTCGTCTGACATCGGCACATTCCGCTAAGACTCGATAACATTCGGCTCACATGTACATATGTATATTGTGTTTGTAAGTAATATCCAGAAATAATAAATGAAATATAATATTTCCTTTATTACTATTATTAAGGGAATCCAAAAGCTCGTCTGTTTTACCGACCAAAACGATTATTATTTTGCAACACCAAAATCTTTTTTTAGTTGAATAGAATAATTCCATATAGTGAAATGAGACAATATCACAATATATTTTTACTGCTTTATATACAATGATTAATTGATAAATTACCAAACTTTAATTCATGCGTGAGAAAGTAATATACATGTACGCACTAACATTATCGCAATTTCTAATATCTTCTTTCTCTCGATCATACGCTTATTCTGTTTCTCTCTGTATCTCTCTTTCTAATTGCTCGCTTACTACGTACTGCATATCGCTTAGCTTTATTCTTCTAGCACAGTGCTGGGATTTACTTGCACATTTCGGCCCGATTACGTGGCTCACGCCTATTGCCCCCCACTCACCGCTCGTACGTTAGCAACGAGTCACCAGATACGCATTCTATAATTAAACGTTTTTCTTCAATATTTTATATCAATGAAATATAAAATATTGAAGAAAAACTTTTAATTATAGAAGAGTATTGTCTTATTATTATATTTGGACATTCTTATATACGGACGCTCCTGAGACAAAGCGTTGTGCTCCATAGTTACGCGTATCTGGCGACTCGTTGCTAACGTACGAGCGGTGAGTGGGGGGGGGGCAATAGGCGTGAGCCACGGAATCGGGCCGAAATGTGCAAGTAAATCCCAGCACTGGTATAGACACACCGATTACATTACCTTACATCTTTTTATTTATCGATTATTTATTTTTCTGACCTTATATATAATGTACCCAGACACACCGATATTATTTTATTTATTTTATTTATTTATTTGATTTGATTGATATTGATTTGTAATTTTAATTCTTTGACTTATATATAATGCGAACTGTGTAGAAATTTGCGAATTAAACTAGTACGCTGAAGATAGCTCCAAAAAGAGCCGAAACGTCCGTCCGCTTTACTTGTTAACTTATATTTACTCTTTGTTAAAAATAAACTTATTGCGCCCGAATACCCGCGCTAGGCTCATATTACCATTGTTACCCTTTCAAAAATATTAATGATCAAAACTTTTTTACAAATCATTTAAATCATTTATTGCGTGCTATTATACAATTATATCCGAAAACAAGATTGACACTGTCGTAACACGACCAATTTCTTAATATAAAAATATAAAACAGTAAAGTAGAACAGAAAAGATTGAGAAAGAGCTGATTAAAGCAGAGCATTAGAATCAGGAAAAGAGCCTTAATGTTGTGCCTCTAGCCGCTAAGGAAGAGGTCTTTAGGGATTTGTACGCCCAAAGGATTAGGATCCACGCTCGAAATAAGACACTCCCGGACGTTAGGTAGCAATTAATATATTTTGCACGATTCAGTACACTTTTCACTTATTCGCGATTATAATGGTCGGGCGCGATACGTACGGTATTTCGATACTGTGCGATTGTAATACTGAGCGAGCGAGCGAGCGATGTTAATACAATCGCACAGTATGATTCCGGAATTCGACGGATCACCAAATAAACTGAAAGAATTTTTGAGCGCGACTACATGCAGTAGAACACATCGACCCGTTAGATGAAGTAACGCTATTAGGAGCAGTATTATGCACGAAAATAAAAGGCAGAGCGATGCTAGATTTTCAAACGCGTAAAATTCGAGATTTCGCACAGTTGAAACAAGAATTAGAGAATTGTTACGCAAGTAAAAAGAGTACGACCCACCTACAAATCAAATTTAACACGCTAAAACAAAAACCAGGAGAAAGCGCGCGAACTTACGGACTTAGAGTCGACAAATTAGCTATGGAGCTATACGAGTCGATGATGGAAAGACGTCACCATACAGTAGATAATAAACGCGCTATAATGGAGATAATACAACAACAAGCCTTAGAAAATTTCCAAATAGGATTACAGGACGAAATTAAAACAGTTGTTTGATCGCAAGGGTATGCTACATTGCAAGAAACAATAGCAGCGGCCAGCGCGGAAGAAAAAGTCAAGGGATCGTCCGCGACTGGCACGCGAAGCAAAATAAGTTTCACACCGACCTATAAACAGGAAAATAAAATAAACGTGCAATGTCAAAAACGTGCAATGAAAAACCGGGCATTACGGCCGAGATTGCCGAACTAGCCGATACGCGAACCGATTTTCATTGCCGAAACCCGATAGACAACTCCGCGTAAATACGGTAATTAAATATTGCAATTATTGCAAAAAAACCGGACACAATCGCGAGGAATGTTGGCTATTGACACGGACGACTCAATAGAGATAAATCGAGCCGAACAATATAATTCGCGAACGGAAAATAAAAATCGCAATAGTAGCGAGCAAGGAAAAAAAAATTAACTCCGCGCAAAGTAGCGATGAAGAGGAAAGGAACAAAAGAAAGTCGCACCGACCTGCAATTGAATATCAAAAGTAGTAGTATAGCTATGCGGGTTCTAACCCAGGTCCTCTGAGGGGGTGAGGGGCGAGGGGAAACCGGCGCGGGGGGGTATGACGTCACGCGGGGGGATTGCGGCGAAACCGATAGGCGAGGGGTCCGCGGAGAGGGGGAGGGGGAACCGCCTCCTAACTGGTAGGCGAGGGGTCCGCGGAGAGGGGGAGGGGGACCGCGTCCTAACCTAACCTAAACAATTATTTATACACCATTCAAATATTTAAACTCTATGTCCATGTACTGAAATGTAACATCTGTATTCTGATAAGGTGGCTGATGCTGTTGTCACGTAGTGAAATTTAATACTCGCATACTGGGATAAGAACGAGGAAAAGGGAAGAATAAAAGAAAATAAAAATATATTTTAACAATAGTTTATTCTAAATAATGTTTGGATGAATCTTTATGATGATTCGTCCACCAATTGAATATTTTAAATACATTTTGTAAAGCGCAATTTTTCAAATGTTTTTCACAGCGCATAGTATTAATAACATGTAGCTTATTTAACGAAGTGATATCTTCATAGTCCGCATCCAAGGTCTCAATAATAACGTCGTTTCTCGCATCATCGTCAAGTATATCGGCCAGCCATTCTCGTTTTTCGTGTCCTTTACTGTTACACAGGCTGGCATTTTTATTTTGACGTTTTTTTTTCTTGGCCGCTGTTGAGAA
>NW_021848394.1:0-305 GCF_003651465.1 Formica exsecta
GCAAATGGAATATATGGTCTGCGAATATCCCATACATTTATACTATAATCAACCATTAGAGCACAACTTGCTATGTGATATTTTTTCTGTGGTCTCCATTTAATGCGTCCCTCTGATGCAATAGTATGTATGGCATAATCGCAACTTGGTTTACCTGACAGATTCCAAACCTAAAGAGTTCATATAAAGAATATAAATACGAATACATGACCCACCCCAGATCATTACGGCCATTTAAATATTAAAGAAAAAGAAAAGAAAAAGAATATAAATATATGATCAATGTTTCATAAAAGTCTATATAT
>NW_021848395.1:0-6710 GCF_003651465.1 Formica exsecta
AATACAATTATTATAGTTAGATCATTTTGATATTTAATTGGTGGATAAATCATAATAAAGATTCACCCAAACATTATTTAGAATAAACTATTGTTAAAATATATTTTTATTCTCTTTTATTCTTCCCTTTTCCTCTTTCTTATCCCAGTATGCGAGTATTAAATTTCAGTACGCGTCAACCACCTTATCAGAATACAGGTGTTACATTTCAGTACATGAGCATAGATTTTAAATATTTGAATGGTGTATAAATAATTGTTTTGTCGTTCAATAATCGTTCAATAGTCGTTTATAGCCGTTCAATAGTCGTTCATAGCCGTTCAATAGCCGTTCGATAGCCGTTCAAAGCTGTTTTCATATTATAATAATCCATTATTCATATTAAAATACTCCATTCTTTTATTTAAAAGACTCTAGATAGTTGTCCGCCGAAACATGTTAACTTTTGCCTTCTTATCATGTGGAAGGTAAGCGTTTTTTGTAAGTGATACATCTCCTACTTTAAAATGTTCGAGACAGTGTCTATCCCATTATGTCCGTCACAAAGTGTCTGACAACGAGTGAAGTACGTTTAGTGTATAAAAATGTTTCGCCTTAATCTGGTAAGTAGTGTTCAGTGTTTTTGTGTGCGAGATTATGTGTGATATTTATTAATTAATAATATATTTCAGTTCGTGCAAATTGACGTCATCCACCGCAGATACATGCGATGGATGAGAGAAAATTTGCGTTGGGCGCACGCCAATTTTTTTGTGGTGTACATCTTTTGTGCAAATTGTGTATTATAATTTTTACATTATATTCACAGTGCCTCATCTATGTCCGCATAGATGGATTTGTAAATATACGGCATCGACAGAGAGTGCGTATGTTGCGGCGGAACGCACAAGAAGATCTTGTAGAATTATGGGGTGATACTCGAGAGGCCCGCAAGTGGGCGGAAATATTTCCGCTTAATGATATCTTCTGCCTTCGAAAGCTTTTCGGGCTCGAACCCTATGATGATTACAGCGATTATTTCGATGATGAAGATTGGGAGCTGGAAGAGCTAAAAGAACCTCCGAACAAGAAGCATAGAACTAACTGTAAATATCTTTTTTTTTTTTTAATTTTAGTACGTTCAAACTAGATTAATATACTAATAACACTTGTTTCTTGTTTCAGAAGCGTCCACATTATTATACTTTTACATATCATCTTACTATTTTCTATTATATTTTTCTATTATATTTATATTTTATATATTTTATATTAACGCCGCCTAGGCCATGTGCCTAGCTGGTCCCAAGCCCAGATAAAGGAGGAGGGTTCGAGGGCGAGGCTAGCAACCTACCCGCGGTAAAAAAAGCCACATTGCTCCCAGAACTAACAGTGTAGCCTCGGATAGGACGGAAAACATCGTTGACGACCCGGCAAGACAAAGAGGAAAACGAAAACAAAAATGGAGAAACAAAATAAAAACACTAAGAATAGGATGTTGGAATGTGACATCTCTGAGGAACAAAGACCAAGAAATAATAGCGGAAATAAAGAGACATGGAATAGAAATATGTGCCCTTTCCGAAACTAAAAAGAAAGGAAAGGGGAACCTTAGATACGGAGAATACATCCTAATATACAGCGGGAAAGAAATAAACGAAAGGGCCATTTCGGGAGTGAGTTTGTTTATACATGAGAGATACGAAAACAACATCCAAGACACAAAATACATCAGTGACAGAATACTACAGACGACATTAAGACTCCACGAAAAGATATTGACACATATCGTCAGTGTATACGCGCCAGATATCACCAAACCACAAAAGGAGAAGGAGGATTTCTACCGAATGTTGCAAGCGACCATGGATAACATACCGAGGCAGGACGAGGCTGTAGTACTCGGTGATCTAAACGCAAGGATTGGCAACGAGATCATAGCCGGAATAAAAAACCGCTTCAATGAGGACACTACCAATGACAATGGAGAGATGCTGACATGTTTCTGCGCCATGAACGAACTACGTATTAACAACACATTCTACCCTCACAAACCACAACATAAGTTTACCTATGAAAACACCAGAGGACAAAAATCGACAATAGATTACATAATAACAAAGAGAAACATACATCCATCGAAGATACTAGACGTCAGAGTACTAAGCTCAGCAAATACGGGCACTAACCACAACCTGGTACTGTCAAAAATAAGGAAAAACACGTTTCGTTTAACATCAAAACGAAACTGAGAAAAATAACAGAAAAGCTAAACATGGAATCAATAAGCGATGAAACAACAAAAAACCTATATCGAAAAAGACTTGAACAAAGAATTGATGGAAACAAAGTCCTAGAAATGGATGACGTGGAAACGTCATGGGAGAAGATCAGAACAAACATCATGGGAGCAGCTGAGGAAGCCCTCAGCAAAAGGAAATGCAGCTCGAACGGAAGGCGTAACAACACGCCCTGGTTCAGGGAAGAGGTTAGGACTCCGGCGGAAGAGAAGAGGTACGCTTATCTACAATACCGAAGTAAAACAATCATATATAGGGAATATAAAGAGATCAGAAACAGGGTGAACGAAGCAATACGACAAATCAAAGGCGATTTCTGGGAAAAATTCTCAGCAAATATGGAATACGACCTATACGGAGCACAGAAAAGAGTATGGAACATGCTGAGAAATCGAAGGAAACACGTTAACGAACTCGTACAAACCACCAGAATTACAACGGACGAATGGGAGAAACACTTCACGGAACTGTACAAGAATGGGACTGGAAGGGAGGAGACTGACAACGCATGCGAGGAAGAAGAAGAAGAAGCAAGGACACCGCATGACTACACTATTGATACCGAAGAAATACAAAGGACAATAGGTAAATTGAAAAACCGTAAGACCCCAGGAGTAGATGGGATAACAAACGAACTGATTAAATATAGAGGAAGCTTACTGACAAAGGAATTAAGCATCCTCTTCAATAAAATATTGAGCGCTAAGAAAGTACCAGCGCAATGGAAGGAGAGCACATCAATACCCATATTTAAAAAAGGAACAAAGACAGACACAAAGGATTATCGCGGAATCAGTCTTCTAAGTACAGTGCAAAAGCTAATGACGAAAATTGTGGCAAGGTAAATAGCACGGACAGGAATTAGCGAAGAACAACAGGGTTTCAGACAAAATAGATCAACAGTGAACGCAATATACTACGCCAAATATCCGAAAAAGCTATAGAGTTCAATAAACCAATGTTTATGTGCTTTGTGGACCTCAAGCAAGTGTTTGATAGAGTAAGACTACTTGTGTTACAAGGATGTGCTACAGCTACTGAGAGCCAGAGGAATAAACAATAAAATAGTCGCAACGATCAAAGAACTTAACACACAAAACGCAACAACGATAAGAACGGGTAACATGACGACGAAAAAGATTCCAATGGCAAGCGGAATCAGACAGGGCGATAGTCTTAGCCCGATCCTATTCAATTTGATCATGGACGAAATAATCAAGGAGGTGAAAACAGCCGGAGAAGGAGTCAAGTTAGGCAGAAAAGGAATAAAAATAGTATGTTACGCCGATGATACAGTCATCACATCGGAAGACGAAGACGATCTACAAAGAATGTTATATAAATTTGAGACAACTGCAAAGAAGTTTAACATGATAATTTCGGTGCAAAAGACCGAATCACTCACTATCTCCAAGGAGCCCAGACGATGCAAGTTGGCAGTATACAACCAAAGCGTCAACCAAGTGATGAAATTCAAATATTTAGGAGTAAACATCACAAGTAACAGAAACCTAAGAGAGGAGGTAAGAGACCAAACAACTAAAGCCTCCATAGTCTCCGGGTATCTGAGGGATATCATCTGGAGAAATAAATATATCAGCATCAAAAGTAAGATAAGGATATACAAAACTTGCATTAGACCGATAATGACTTATGCGGCGGAGACCAGGGCTGAGACCACGACAACTAAACGCATCCTGAGAACAATGAAAATGAAGACGTTGCGAGCCATAACGGGAAAAACTCTAAGGGATAGGAGAAGTAACGAGGATATAAGACGAGACTGCGAGACCCAAGACGTGGTGAGGTGGATAAAGAAGAGAAGAAGAGAATGGCGAGATCACGTAGATAGAATGGACGATGACAGACTCCCGAAAGTGGCTAAGAGAGGAAGACCAGAAACTGCACGACCTCTAGGAAGGCCACCAAAACGGTGGTACGAAAGCTGGACATCGACATCGCAAGAACAACAAACGCCCTGATGGGAGCTACAAGGTTAGGAAGAACAGGACAAAGTCCTAGTAGAAGAAGATGAAGATATTTTATATTACACACACACACACACACACACAAATTATTGAATAGACATTATTATTATTATTAACCCATTTGCATCAATGCGCGGAATATTCCGCGAGCCGCGACTGTCTACTATCACCAAGCGCGGAATATTCCGCGAACCGCGACTGTCTACTATCACCAAGCGCGGAATATTCCGCATACTTGCGACTGTCTACTATCACCAAGCGCGGAATAATCCGCGAACCCGCGACTGTTTCTTATTGTCAGTTGCTAAGTACTCTTTAGATGTGGCAGACCATATTAATCGCTTGTGATAGCATTTTATAGGTTTATTCTATACGTACATCAGTTTATTGTAAACAAGTTTTCCTTTTTCGCGATAATCTGTTGATTCCTGAGAATCTTTCGTGAGTATTTAAGTTTAACAAGTCCAAGTTTAAAAAACCATCTAATTTTATTATTTAAACTAAAATATAGTTGCCCCAATGGATTTTGAAAGTCTTGATTCGGATTCAAGTACTGAGATTGGACCTACTCGAAAACGTGTCCGTAGGATTTCATCAAGTGATGACAGCTCAAGTGATGAAGTTGAACAGTGCGGCAATTTTACAAATGAAGGTTTCGTGTGGAAAGCCGAGAATCATACGCCCACTATACACGGTTTTTCTAGTGTTGTTGGTGCAACCGTAGATACACAAAATCGGTCAAGAAGGGAAATCTTTGAATTATTCTTTAACCAAGAATTAGTTACAAAAGTAATTACAGAAACAAATAAATATGGTGCAACCGATGAAAATTTTATACCTCTTGCAGACGATGAACTAAAAATATTTATTGCTGTAAACATTCTAATGAGCTTAGTTTGTAAGCCCACGATTCAGAGCTATTGGAGTACCGATAAAAGCTTAGAAACACCATATTTTAAAAATATTATGACCCGTACCCGATTTACGTCAATCGCCAACAATTTACATTTTTCTAGTATTATTAAATCTAAGGACCCACTTGTAAAAATTCGAGAAGTTTCTGAAATAGTAAAAAATACTTTCATCCGCATGTATGTACCAAATAAAAACATTTCGATTGATGAGTCATTAATGTCATGTAGAAGTCGCTTGCATTATATACAATTTATTAGAACAAAACGAGCGAGATTTGGCATAAAGTTTTACAAACTGTGTGATTCGCAATCGAGATACATACATAATTTTAAAATATATGTAGGAAAAGATAAAACCGTTACTGGATCTGCTAGTAGAAACGTCGTAATGAATTTATTGAAAGAAAGTCAGTTATTGAACAAAGGATACTGCTTATTTATAGATAATTGGTACAGTTCACCGATCTTATATCGAGAATTATACAGTATGAAAACGAATGTATGTGGAACCGCGAGAATTAATAGGAAAGAAATGCCTCAGGAATTCAAATCACAACAATTGCAAAGGGGAGAAGCTATTGTGTTTTCTACAAGAGAGATGGCGGCAATAAAATGGAAAGATAAGAAAGATGTCGTTTTACTAACGACTATGCATGGCTTAGAATTTGCTGAAACTGGAAAAATAAACCGATATACCGGACAAAAATGTTTAAAACCAACCGCAGTACAAGATTATAATCAGTATATGAGTGGAGTTGATGTAGGCGACCAAATGCTAAGTAAATTTCACACCATGCGAAGAAATAAAAAAGCCTATAAGAAAATATTTTTTTATTTTGTCGACATGATGTTGCTAAACAGTTATGTAATTTTTAAAAGTCATAAAAAAGATCGGTCATTTCATGTTTATAAACAGCTATTAGCTGAAGAAATTATTAACAAATATTTGCCCAATATAAAAATAAATAACGCACCTATCAATGATTCTATATCGCGATATACTGGCAGGCATTTTCCTATACGGATACCTCAAACCTTGGCAAAGGGTAATAAAACGTCAAAACGATGCGTTGCATGCTTATCTAAGTCTATTCGAAGAGAGACAATCTTTCAATGCCATATTTGTAAGGTAGCATTATGTATTGATCATTTCAAAGAATATCACGAAAAGTAATTTAATTAAATTTTCGTTGTATTATAAATAATTTTATTTCATTTATAAAAAAATATTTGTTTCTCCGTTTCTGTTAAAAAAAAAAATAAAATAAAATGTTTGATGTAAACTATTGCGTATTAGTTGTTTTAGACACTGTTTTTGACAAAATTCATAAATTTTTCTCAACGTCGGTTTCACACCCATATGCCCAACAGCGCGCGGTGATACGCGACAGTTGTCTGTCGTTCGGCTCTGATGTTCAGGCGCGGCGGCCTAAGTAGAGCGATGATGCAAATGGGTTAACGGCTCGGTCTCGGCGTACGCATTACGGGGTTTCGCGCCCCACGTCTAACACCCAGTCTCACAGTCGGGT
>NW_021848395.1:7206-18858 GCF_003651465.1 Formica exsecta
TTCGATTGCGCACATTACCGATCGGACACGACAATATTTCCCAATCGGACACAGGCTCGATCGGACACAGTCCCGATCGGACACAGGCTCGATCGGACACAGACCCAATTAGACACAACATTGGTAAAGTTTGGCTAATCAGCGCCGACCTTTAGCCGGGCGTACGTCGGTGAGCCGCGAACCGTGAAGTGTGCACCGCCGCGTACTATCAAGCGCGTGGCTCATCGACGTGCGCCCGGCTGAAGGTCGGCGCTGATTGGCCAGACTTTACTCAATAATAACTCCTTTATTAAGCGAGTTAGTTGTCGGCACAAGGTTAAGCGGCGAGATCCCATCCGGCGGAAGCAGAAGAAGAGAGAAGAGAGGTAGCCGAGAGCGGAAGTCCGCGACATCCACATGGCAGGAGCCGCCAGGTCGTAATTGCTTTATTGTATTATATCGAAACTTAATTGATGGCAAATAAACATCGCTGCCGTTAATCTTATATTTTTACGGCAGAAAAGAGGCGCGGAGGGCCAGAAGGATCCGGCCGAAGGGACGGCCACTCCACCCGCACGAAGCGAGGGAGTCCCAAAGGCGAAGCGACGAGAGTACTCTCATCCATGGATCTATTCTGCAAGATAGGAAGAGAGCCGATTGGACGCGGCCGGAAGCCCGTACCTCTCAGCCAGAAGACAGCATAATTTGGAAAAATACGGGGCGATGGGCCCACCAATACGGCCGTGACGACAACAAGGACCGCGAGGACCGCAGGACGGCCCTGCATAACGCGAAAGCGCCACAGATGGCATAATAGCGATTTATCTCGCCGGCGTGTCTCCTGCAGGACTCTCGCTCGGCACTGTTCGGCGAGCCACGGATCGGGACATAGGTCTCCGGAAGCGTGCGACCAGAATTTCGAAGATAAGACGACTTAGATCTTCCGACGTTTTGCATTTCTAATTACTGCGTATTGTAAATTATCGGGATCTTTATGTTCGTGCGATCGATATTCCGGATCGCGTAAAATATTGCGTCACGCTACTCGTACACCACAGTCGCCCTCGATAGTTTTTGTATTTTTCGTGTATTGTTAGCAAATATCTTGTACGTGTTCTACGAAGTTAGAGCAAGGAGAAAACATAAATCTCGAATATCGTGTAGAATACTTTTTGGGTATCTCTGAGAACGCTGTTAGTTTCCGCGAGTCTTTAGAATTATATCTTGCGCCTTCCGACGCAAAGGTCATCGTTATTGTTATCGAGACGCTTATCGGCTCACGGCGAGCCCCGTTAAGGGACCGTTTCGAGCCATATGGCGTGGAAATATTTATTGTAACAAAGCGGATTCACGATCGTGCGTAAAGTAATTACCGGTGCGTCCGAGTATCTTACTTATTTATCTTACCTATTGGACGCTTTCTTTTTGGCTTCCGTGTTCTCGACTCTCAATCTCTCCCGTTTCTCTCCCGAATCTCCCCCTCTACCAATTCGCGTTTACTGACTGGCCGCGTATTTGGCCGTCGCGGTAATTATCGGTTCCGCCATTATTATTATATTTTCCTTGTTGCGTTCGCTATTATCTTACGTGGTGCGGCCTGCCGTACCTGGCGTCCAACTCGGTTTCTTTCGCGAAAAATCGGATTCTCGAAGCGGCAGAATCGATATTAGAAAAACGCGCCGAAGGTGTGCCGTGGGCACCGAAAAGCCGCCCGCCGAATAATTAAATAATTATTAATTAATTTAAAGGAATAACGGTTCCAATATATATAGCTAGAGAGAGTAAAATATAACAAATTTTGCAAAATCATAATTACGACATTTTTAATTCGATTATAGATAAGTGTCATGAGTACAATAGCGAAGAAAGTTAAAGCGAAGAGCGATGTGTGGAAACATTTTATAAAAGAGAGCTCAACCTCTGCTCGATGTATACTTTGTACAAAAGTATTAAAACATAAGGGTAATACAACAAATTTGCACAACCATTACAAGAAGGGATCGTCCCGATTGCGCACATTACCGATCGGACACGACAATATTTGGAGACAGTTCCGATCGGACACATACTGTTGCAATCGGATACAGTCCCAATCGGACACAGGCTCGATCGGACACAGACCCAATCGGACACAGTTCCGATCGGATACATATGGTTGCAATCGGACACCATCCCGTTCGGACACAGGGCCGATCGGACACATATGGTTGCAATCGGACACCATCCTGATCGGACACAGCCCCGATCGGACACAGTATATCAGAAATATATAGGTTTGAGTTAGGTTACATCTTCCGGAAGTGGAGCCCCCCCGTAGGGGGGGCGGAACATACTGTCTCCACGCATATACTTTTTAATGCGTAGTAAGGTTCCACATAGGTTTACAACTTTCCACGCGAAGCATGCGAAGTAAGTTTCCACATAGGTTTACAACTTTCCTCGCGAAACGAGGTTCAACGCAAACTTATTTGTCTAGACCCACTGTGTCCAGGCATACATTTTCCCATCCACACAACAATTGTAGGGTGGACCTAGCTTTGCGATGAGGACTGTGTCCAATCGGAACTGTGTCCAATCGGGTCTGTGTCCGATTGAGCCTGTGTCCGATTGGGCTTGTGTCTAGTCGGGTCTGTGTCCGACCGGGCCTGTGTCTGATTGGGCCTGTGTCCGATCGGGCCTGTGTCCGATTGCAACTATATGTGTCCGATCGGAACTGTGTCCAATCGGATCTGTATCCAATCGAGCCTGTGTCCGATCGGGACTGTATCCGATCGAGCCTGTGTCCAATTGGGTCTGTGTCCGATTGGGAAATATTGTCGTGTCCGATCGGTTATGTGCGCAATCGAGACTCACTCTACAAGAATGCATACAAAATGGACGCAGGAACAAAATCGCCAATGGGACCAACGCTGCCGAAGCAATCGAGCATGGAAGATGCTGAAAACACAATGAAAGAGGATGATTTGAATAAAGGAACAGCACCTGCTAATATCTCTTACTCTACATTGAGAACGCCAAGACGACGCATGCCTTTGATGGATAATTCATCAGACAGCAATATTGATGAATCAATAACATGCCAAAGAGATACTGACACGGAGTGTCAAAGTGAACTTCCTGCAACGACTTCACACTTACGCCAAGGCTCAAAATTTAAAGATAGGCGCCAGTTAAAAAAATCTTATATATAGTCTAATGAACATAGATTACTCTATCTTTGGAATTTTATTACAAAGCGATTGAAAAAATTTAATTTGAAGCAATTGTTTAGAGAACTTTGGAACGATATTAAAGAAACACTTTTTCATTCCATAACACTACTGTGATTTAGAACAATAATATTTCCTTGCACCTCTATGATACTATTGTAGCTTTTGCACCTTTCTTATGATATATTATTTCCTTACGGTAACTTTTTTATGATAATATAAAGGAATGTTTATATTAAAATTAATGTTATTTATGATGTTTGTATTTAAAAATTGTTTTTTTTTGCAGGTTAAACCGAGAGATCCCAAAATCCCAGAATCTTTTTCATGAAATAATTCCTTTATGGGTCAGTAAGATATTATATTTAAAGTCTAACCAAATAAAATTCAAGTCACGCCATGTAATATTTTCTTTTTTCTCTGTTCATAGATGGAGGTTCTTCAGCAAATAAACTCACGAACTGTATTCTGTTCATGATTGCATCAGAAAATCTACCGTTATCCATCGTGGACAGTAAGGCTTTTAAGCGTCTCATGAATACAGCGGTCCCGCTGTATACCGTTCCTAGCAGAAAAACCATAACCCGCCTGATTGATGCTAAGTACGACATTTTGAAAGAGAGTTTTAAAAAAAATCTAAAGCTCAGCTCTACGTTTACATTAACATGTGATATTTGGACGGATGTGAGCAATCAAAGCTACCTTGGTGTTACAATTCATTATTTACGACACGAACTAGTCTTGTCAAACACGACGATAGGTGTTTTCCGCTGATGCAGAGTCATACTGCCAATTAGGTCAGAGAAACATTAATATCCGTAATAGAGTCATTCGGTATAGATGTAGCAAGTATCGCAGCTATCGTCACTGATAGCGCTGCCAATATGAGCAATCACAGACTGATTTGGTGCTGCAAAGCACCTGCCTTGCATTGCGCATACTTTGTTCCACTTGGTTCCAGATGCTATGAAACTAACTCCTCGTATCGATGGAATTATCGCCAGGGTAAAGTCTATCGTGACTATGACAAAACGAATCGTTGTGGCATCTGACGAACTAAAACGATTGCAGATACGTGATGGTAAAACTGATAGTACGGCATTGAAATTCAAGCAGGATGTGCCAACGTGTTGGAATTCAACTTATTACATAATAAAACGTTTTCTAGAACTAAAATATTATATCTATCCTGTGCTCTTAACATGCTCAACGGCTTCCAGAGCACTTTCTCGCGAAGAAATCGATATTTTAGAAGACACTGTACGAATTTTAGGTCCGGTCGAATTTGTTACTACCGAAATAAGTGGTGACTCGTATCCAACTAGTAGTTTGGTGATTCCTGTAATTCACTGTATGGAAGCCATAAAAAACTGTGTTGCTATCATTATTGAAGGCAATACATTCAAAGACAACATCTTGTCTGAAGTCCAGCGACGTTTTAAAGAAATTGAGTCGTATCAAATACTTGCAGTGTCAACTATTCTGGACCCGCGATATAAATGCATGCATTTCCAGTCACTAAGAGCTGTTGCCGTCGCCGTGTCGTACATTAACCGCCAATTAAAGACTGTCGCTGCTAATAATAACGTGGTATTAAATACAGTAGACCATCTGGAACCGTGAACTAAAAGCATAACTAATGAATTCAATGTGTGGGCTTTTCATGACAGTTTAGTCGACTCATGCGCACCATCTGTTGATGAGCCTGGTGGCATAAATCTTGAGTTACGGCAATATTTAAACCAGCCATCCATTCCGCGAGATCAAGATCCATTTAAGCATTGGCAGACGCTTAAACCCGCCTATCCGACACTTTTTACAGTGGCAATGCGTTATTTATCTATTGTTACGACCTTGGTACCTTCTGAGCGCCTGTTTTCAAAAGCTGGAATCATTAAGTCAGACTTACGAAGCATACTTAGTGGAAAGCGATTGAATAGTCTACTCTTCCTGGGTTCACTTAGTGAAAAGAATTGGGGACTAGACTAAAAAAATAACTACGTCGTTTCTATTTTCCTGTTATAATTTTGTGCATGTTAAGTTTTATATGTGATGGATGTCGATTGTTAAAAAACGTTCCTTGTAGTAAATATTCTATATAGAGTTTATGTTGTATATTTAAAATCGGCAATTTTTTAGTATACACCCTTCTTATCCTTTCTCCTTACTATTACACTGCATTATCTGTATGCAATAGTTATGTATTCAGTGTGGCTGTTTTCTTTATTTGCGTAATTATAAATATTTTCATTACGTATTTATTATGTTGATTTCCTAATATGTATGGAATTCAAATTGTTTTTTGCTTTACATTTCAGACTTATTCCGGACACGTAACAATGACGCACACCCAAGGCAACAATACTCCAGAGAATGCGATAAATTGGCAATCTTCTTATCAGATGTACATTAATTGGTTTAAATGTGTTCGTAAAAAAATTTACAATTTTTTTACGAACAAGTAAATAAAAACACGAATAAGAATTAATCGTTCTGTAATTAGAAAAACTAGCGCTCTGGTTGTTGAAATTTGAACGCTTTTCTTTCGCCATAGAACACTGTACTTTCTACAATTTGTACCGCTGCGCCAACACTCCACAGAAAAAGCCAAGTGAATTGTATTGTAGGGTTCATAAGAATCGTTTAGCTGGGAACTATCATTAGATCACTGTTAGATCTTAATTTAAAAAATAGCTTAGTATAGTAGGCTCTAAATATAAAATAATATCAACGAGTAAATGATGAAACGGGCAACTGAGAGCCGATGCGCTGGGCGTGGGGCGCCAAATTGTATAATTCCGTGTATGTGAATTATGTTTATTAAACGTTTCGGTCCAAAATTAGGACCATCTTCAGTAACTGTGTAACAAAATTATAAATAATAAGATATCAATATAAAAGGAATATAGAAGTGAACGTACGTACTTAAACAAATAAGAATAATGTCGAGCGAGCCGCACTTGTCAACAGTGACGATATTACTAACGTGTGATTTTTCAAGGCACAAGGTTAACGATCGAAGTATAGACAATAAACATAATATCGTAGAAACTTAAATTTTTTCCATGTTGTCTATTATTGGAAAATATTTTTTGTCTAATTGATCTGTATCGTTTTGTACATTTAAAGTGTTCTTTTGGCGTTTGATATAAATCATTTCAGATATCTTTTCCCTAAAATCGGTTCGTCATCCAAGATATTAATTTTAGTCCAATTAAATTCGTGGCCTAATTGTCTATGATCCGTAATCATCGAATGTTGTTGTGTATTACGGTATATATGGCGGTAATGTTCGTTAATTCTGCTTTTTAAAAATTTGCAAGTCTGTCCAACGTACGATGCATCGCAGTCTTTACAGGATATTTTATACACTACATTGTTATGTGATTCTGTGACTAGTTTATCCTTATGTACTTTTATAAAACGTTTAAGATTATTAATCCCTGTGTATGAAAGTTTAATGTTTGAGTTTTTTGTCACAAGTTTAAATTGATCTGCGATACCAGTATCTGCGATACGTATGGAATATTAAAATAGGAACATTTATCGTCATTATTTGTTTCGTTATTGTTTGTGTCATTGTTATAAGAGTTAAAATGATTATCATGATTTTTTAAAAAAAGTTTCTTCAAGCGCTCGTTAATTACATTAAAAATCAAAGTCAACGGATATCCGTTTTCCAATAGGGTGTTGATTACGAACTCAAAGTTTTTCTTATGATATCTTGGATGAGACAAATGAAAGGCTCTGTCCACAAGACTAATGATCGTGCCTTTTTTATGACAAAATGGGTGTTGTGATTCAAAGTTGAGATATCTCCCTGAAAATGTAGGTTTGTGAATTCAGTCAAACTCGACCACACCATCATTGGTAATAATGGTGACATCGAGGAAATTCAGTCGATTATTGACTCCCATCTTAATTTAAGTTTATTAGAAGATCTTTAAATTTTTTTGATTAAATAATAATCGATTTTTTTCGATGTTTTTGCAAATTAATCGATTGTTATTTAATTCTGTTGCGAAATAATCGATTATCTAAAGAATATTATTTAATAATCGATTATTTTTATTTACATCGCCCATTACTACTCCACGGTGTTTTCAAAAAACTGAAAAACGAGGTACAGTCTTATATCAAGAAAGCGAAAAAGAGCTATCAGCAGACCGTTTTCAACGGTAAGCGAGGAGTCGCCTCTACATGAAGAGAATTGAAGCGCCTTAAGCTGGTGAGTTCCGTTGCTGGGAGCAATCTGGATAATTTCGATCTGGATGAGTTAAACTCTGAATTCATTTTGTCTCCTCCGTCTGATCCTGAAGCACAATCTGGGAGTCCAGGAAATAACTCACAAATCTGCGACTCCAGGCAGTTTGATTATACTGAATTTTTTTTAACTGATATCATTGTTCTTACAGAGACAATCAACAAAGGAAAGCCTGAATCTATGGGTGTGACAATATCTCGACAAAATGTCTCAAACTGGCAATCCCATCCTTACTCCCTTACCTGCTCTGGTTGTTTAATTATAGGCTGCAAAGCTCACTATATCCTTAGTAATGAAAATCAGCTTGGTGAAACCACTTCCCAAAATCAAGCTTCCTAATTCCGTCACGGACTTCAGACCAATATCTTTACTTTGTACACTACCTAAGACACTTGAAAGAATAATTTTCGATCAGGTTACGGAGTATTTGGAGGCAAACGACTTGTTTGACAACTATCGCAAGGGTTTCAATGCACAGACTGCTATTCTTCGAGTTATTGACGACATGAGACGGTCGATAGAAGAGAATGGTGACAGTCATAGTACTTTTTGATTTCTCTAAGGCATTTGATCGAGTATGTCATAACAAGCGTAGTGTGAGCTTAAAAAACTCAAATTCTCCAAATCTGTCATCCATTGGTTTCGGAATTATCTCAAGAATAGGAAACAAGCCGTTCAAAACATCGATGGATGCATTTCCTCGTGAAAAAATTCGGAGTACTACAGCGATCGGTACTGGAACCGCTATTATTTAGCTTATATTTGAGTGATTTTAATAAAATAATTAGCCTGTGCAAGTACAATTTCTATGCGGATGACTTTCTAATATACCTGCGCTGAATAATATAAGTAAATGTCTCAATGTCATGAATGTCGAAATCAAGGCCATAAAATCCTGGACAGAATCGAATGATCTGTTACTAAATAATGTGAAAACTAAAGCATGGTAGTCGGTAGTTCACGATATCTCAATGCTATGCAGATTGAAAACACATACGGTATACAAGTTGGCAATGGGATCATTTCTTTTTCTAAATCAATTAAATACCTGGAACACAATCATTACAAATACGGTGAATTGGAATGAACATGTGGTTAGCTGCGTAAAAAGAGTTAATACTACACTATATAGACTAAAAGCACAGTATATACAGTAGCGCAACTCTCCCGATTTTGTGTTGGCCAAAACGGAGTGCGCATGCGCGAAATAAGTAAGTTGGCCAGTAACGCTATCTAAATTTCTCTCTCACTTACTCTTTTTTTCTACTCTTTCGTTCTCTCTCACACTATTTAAATACCCAATTAAATGCCTACTGCCTACCTTATTTGGCGGAATAGATGACATTATACGGGGTGTATCGAAAGTCTGGATACACTCAAATATCTCGTAAACGTCGCATTTTAGAGAAAAATATTTTAGACAAAAGTTGTAAGGCTTAAAAAGACGCATTCAACGGTAATAGCTGTTTGACTTTGGATGGCGTTGCCAAGGTCAGATCAAGGTCAAATTAAATTTTTTAAATGGAATTCCTTATTTTTTATTGCATATTTTTATAGCTGATGTTGAGATGTTTTCAAAACACTTATTACAAATCCTTTTTCGATGAAAACTTTCTGAGTTATGAGTCCTCATAGTTTAAGTACCGCCGGCATTAGTGTAATCCAAGATGTATCGCGTGGAGGTTACTCGGTCGGATTTACATCTCGTGTACGTGCGTGTGTGTGCGTGTGCGTGCGCGCGCGCTCGCGCGTGTGTGTGTGTGTGTGTTTGTGTTTAAACGCACGTGTGTAAATAATTGAGCGAGCGAGCGAGTAAGTTAGTGAGTGAGGGAGGGAGGGAGGAAAGGAGTGAGTGAGTGAGTAAATAAATAAAGGAATGAGTAAGTGAGTGAGTGTGTGTGTGAGTGTGTGAGTGAGCGAGCGAGTGAATGAATGAGTAAATAAGTTAGTAAGTGAGTAGTGAGTGAGTAAGTGAGTGCGTTTACAATGTGTGTGTGTGTGTGAGAGAGTGAGCGAGCGAGTGAAAGAATGAGTAAATAAGTTAGTAAGTGAGTAGTGAGTGAGTAAGTGAGTGCGTTTACAATGTGTGTGTGAGTGTGTGAGTGAGCGAATGATCGAGCGAGCGAGCGAGTAAATGAATGCGTGAATGAGTAAGTGTGTGCGTTTACAATAAATGTTCAAACTGTTGACCTTGTACAGTTTGACAGTGAGCCAATCGATGATAAAAATTACTAATAACGTTTTCCAATATTTCGATGGTAATTAATGCCCTCCACCGTTACCCGGCCGCCGATCCGCCGGAAGTCCGCCGTCCGACGAACACCGGTCGGGCAAAATGCGCAGGCGCTGAGCGGCCATTTTTAAACGATAAACAGAACGCGTAAACATCTAACCGCCGTTAGGCGCGCGAAACCGAGAATCGGCGACGCGCTCGGGTAACCGCCCGACCGTTACCGAATATACCCGAGTCGCGCGCGCCGGTTCGACGACAAACAATGTACCGTTAGAACAATAGACGAATTACGCAAACGCGCGCACCGAAAACCAGTATAAATAGAGCGCGTTTTCGTTTATCGAGACCAGATCCTACGATCCGCCAGAGTCAGTAAGACGCCTGAGCAATTCCAAGAGCCTTAGAACGCTCATACGAGAAAGAACAACGGGGTTAGGAGTACTCAGTCTCCGCCGAGAGTTTGCGGCATCTCTGAGAGCAATCCTTGCACCACCACGAATTAGAGGTACGCGGGATCGGGCGTGCTCGACCCCGCCGGGAGTTCTCGGCCCCTCGCGACTTTTCCGACCGCCTGCGTGTAACAGCATTATTCTCGTGGCAGGGAGTTCTCTACCACGGACGGGAGTACCCGTCGGCCGATACATTTCCGATTCCGCACCCGCGATCCAGATACGCGACAAAATCTAACAGTTGCACACATCGACAGACCTGTTGTCGACCGCCATAAGCGAGCCCAACGCGTCATTATTACGGAGCGGTAAGTCCCGCGCCGAGGAACGACCCGCATCCCTGCCGCGACACCGATCGACGCACGGGATCGATATACGCGTCAAAGGACCGCCCACCGACGCGGCCGAAATTGCCACTCGACAATTAACGAGACGCGATCTAACCGATACTCGACCATATATCCGAAATCGCGAACCGCGCTGCGAATAATCACGGTGCATTGGATGCACCGCCGTCCCCGCATGATATAATCACACCCCCGTATACTTTCACGCACTCGCTTACTTGTATTGTACATTCACACGCTCACCCGCTTACACTCTACATTCGCGCGCTCACATCCTTATATTATACATTCTCGCGCTCACATAATTGTACTATACATTCTCGCGATCACATACGCATATACACTCACGCGCCCACGCGCACATCTTATACATACACGCTCTCGCTATACAACACACATCTAAACAGACAATAAATTATATTTTATTAAACAAATATATTCTCATTCGTGTCTCGATACCCTTTTCACGAGCCCAGGGTCCCGACCGAGCTGTCCGTCTCCGCCTCGCGAAAGCGGAACGTTAAAATCTTGTTGAAAATAGGCTATAAGACCGAAAATTAGAAAAACGTATTAGGCAATGTATAATTTGTTATTAACAATACATTGCATAAATCAATCAATACTACGGCGAGTAAAATACTGTTAGGCTATGATCAGCGTCAAAAATCAGATAATAAACTTAGAGAATTAATTGATCGATTAACGCAGTTAAATAAAGATACTAAACGAAAACGAATAGAGTTATGTGATGCAGTGCAAATTGTAAATCGAACCGTTTAGGAATATAACAAATAATAAAAACCAATGCCATATAAAGAAGGAAATACAATTATTATAGTTAGATCATTTTGATATTTAATTGGTGGATAAATCATAATAAAGATTCACCCAAACATTATTTAGAATAAACTATTGTTAAAATATATTTTTATTCTCTTTTATTCTTCCCTTTTCCTCTTTCTTATCCCAGTATGCGAGTATTAAATTTCAGTACGCGTCAACCACCTTATCAGAATACAGGTGTTACATTTCAGTACATGAGCATAGATTTTAAATATTTGAATGGTGTATAAATAATTGTTTTGTCGTTCAATAATCGTTCAATAGTCGTTTATAGCCGTTCAATAGTCGTTCATAGCCGTTCAATAGCCGTTCGATAGCCGTTCAAAGC
>NW_021848395.1:21149-26532 GCF_003651465.1 Formica exsecta
GAACTCTAACAGCTGAAAAGTATTTGACTATGCTCCGAGACGATATTGTTCCTGCTATTCGCAATATTTTCGATCTAAATTTTGAAACAGTTTGGTTTCAGCAGAATGGTGCTCCGCCACATTTTGGATTGGAAGTGCGAAATTTTTTAAACGATACTTTTGCTGAAAGATGGATAGGAAGGAGAGGAACTATCGAGTGGCCACCCCGATCACCCGACATGAATCCTTTGGTTTTTTCTTCTGGGGTTATTTAAAAGACCGAGTTTACAAAACCAAACCTCAAAATTTGGATGACCTGCGACACCGAATTACTACTGAAGTGGCATTAATTACCATCGAAATATTGGAAAACGTTATTAGTAATTTTTATCATCGATTGGCTCACTGTCAAACTGTACAAGGTCAACAGTTTGAACATTTATTGTAAACGCACACACTTACTCATTCACGCATTCATTTACTCGCTCGCTCGCTCGATCATTCGCTCACTCACACACACATTGTAAATGCACTCACTTACTCACTCACTACTCACTTACTAACTTGTTTACTCATTAATTCACTCGCTGGCTCACTCACACACTCACACACACGCATTGTAAACGCACTCACTTACTCACTCACTACTCACTTACTAACTTATTTACTCATTCATTCACTCGCTCGCTCACTCACACACTCACACACACACTCACTCACTTACTCATCCCTTTATTCATTCACTCACTCACTCATTCCTTCCCTCACTCATTAACTCACTCGCTAGCTCGCTCAATTATTTACACACGTGCATTTAAACACAAACACACACACACACACACGCACGCACGCACACGCACGCACACGAGATGTAAATCCGACCGAGCAACCTCCACGCGGTACATCTTGGATTACGCTAATGCCGGCGGTACTTAAACTATGAGGACTCATAACTCAGAAAGTTTTCATCGAAAAAGGATTTGTAATAAGTGTTTTGAAAACATCTCAACATCAGCTATAAAAATATGCAATAAAAAATAAGGGATTCCATTTAAAAAATTCAATTTGACCTTGATCTGATTTTTGCAACGCCATCCAAGGTCAAACAGCTATTACCGTTGAATGCGTCCTTTTAAGCCTTACAACTTTTGTCTGAAATATTTTTCTCTAAAATGCAACGTTTACGAGATATTTGAATGTATCCAGACTTTTGACACACCCTGTATGTTATTTATTGTACGATCGCGCAATTTATCAGAGTTTTTGATACAAAGCGATTACAAAACGATTATAAATATTTAATATAATTATATTTGTAATTATAACTTTATATATATATATATATATATATATATATATATATATTTATTTATATTCTTTATTCTTCATGTATTGCTCATTCTCCATGTATTTCTTTATTTCTCATTCACTGTGACATGTCGGTTAGAATTATTATACTCTGCGTGCTTACTAAATTACATTTTCAAGTACATTTTCCAAATTTATTCGTTAATGATTTTCAATGTGCGGTAAATCTCTCTGTCAATTTCTACATTATCGTGGTATTTACTATCGGTCTGAAACTGAAACGGCAGTGTAAAGTAAACAAACACCACAAATCCACTCCGTTTTGGCCAACACTAACATCAAAGGTGCCGACAGGGAGTTGCGCTACTGTATATTCTGTGCTAAAAGTGTGTAAGAAATATTTACCGATTACAGTACGTTAATACTAGTTACAATACCAACCTTGTTAATTCATTGATAGAATATGCATGTTTGGTCTACTATGATCTCACCTATGAGCAAAACATTAAACTTCAGCGTACAATTCATGTATCAGGATGATTTTTGATGTAAGAAAGGATACGCACATTACGGGAAATAAAGGGAATATTTCTGGGATTTCTTGGGAACTTTTATTGCACCAGTTATTATCAACAAAAAGACCAAAGTATCTATTTGATAGTTTTGCGTTTAAGTCTCAATTAGAAATTCAAACAACTAGAATCTCGTATCAAATCCTACTCTTCGAATTGAAGAACTAAAATATTTAAAAATTCTTTTGGATATACTACAACTGATTTTTGGAATAAGCTTCCTGACTCAATTAGGGGGCAATCAAGTTTGGCTCTCTTTCGCATGACACTCTATAAACATCTTGTTAATCGAATTCAAGATATTGATATTCGGATGACCAGGACAAAATTAAAAATAACGAATTATAATGTCTTATGTTTGTCTAAATGCATCGCCAAAAATTTATCAAATTTTTGTTAACAGGTTTTAGTCTTAAACACCCTAAACACTACATATAGAATTGTTATTTCAGCTCAGATCGAAATTTTTATAATTCTAAATTTAATTTAATTTAATTTTAAGTTAATTTTTTATTTTATTTAATTGTTAATTTTGGATCTTTGAAAGAAAGTATGTATACTGATTAGTTCTGGCTAAATGCTCTAAAGGGCCCTGTCCCAGAGTATAAATAAATAGATTTCTCTCTCTCTCTCTCTCTTCTTCTCTCTCTCTCTCTCTCTCCCCATGCTTAGATACGCGTGCGAGACAATAGAACAATAAAAATACATTGTCTGATTTCAACATGTTGAACACAATTAAAAATTATTCTTTGTAATTTGTATAAATCATGCATAAATATTACTGTCGGTAACAGCAGAATTAAAATTGTCGATATTATCGGCAATTATCGACTTTAATTACACTTAGATGAGAGCGCTAATCCATCGAAGTTCGGCCCTGATTTTTGGATCTCCTTAATAGTCATTCTACCATCCGTTTTGTGCAATAATAATATTATTCACACGGCGCCGGCGGCTTTTGCTATCTCACTTCACTTTATCACATAACAAACAAACGACCATCACCATGAAAAGATAATTGCCATGACTGATGTTTAATTATTATTTTTTTTATTATGTCTGATCTCATATCGTGTAATTACAATGGCTAACAATCTCGGCGAAATAACTCGTGGCCGCGTTGTAAGATTGTGGTAAGCTGATGTGAGTGCCCTGCTGAAAATGTTCGATTAAAACTGATTAAAAAAAAAGTAATCCGAATCGATCGGGATTTCTGCACCGAAAATACGGTATTAAAACCGATTGAAAATAGTCAAATCGAATTTAGTATGCATCAGGCGGATTAATGTTGGGTGATATACATCCACCTCAATCCGAAATTATATGATTTAATAAGTTATAATTAAATCGGTTTTAATGCGATGTGAATTTGTCGGAGGACGACAAAAGTAATTCGGATTGGAAATAATCCGCAAAAGCGATATTAAAACCGATTATAATTCGTTCGGAATTAAAATCGGTTAAAACGGATTATGTTCTAATCGGTTTCAATCGAACATTTCCGGCAGGGTGTGGGTAATATCGCTCATCGCATTGAGTGAAACGAAAAGAATGCAAATAGATCAAGCGATGGCAAGAGGAGGGAGAAGGTCTGAAAAATCAAAGGAAGAATAACCGTAGACAGAGATCTATACAACTGCCGGACAAAATATAGTTGTAGTTAGGCAGGTAGGTGAAAATCTTTTGTCATGCTTCTAGCCGCTAAGGAAGACATTTTTCTGGATCTGTACGCCCAAAGGATTAGGATTCACGCTCTGAAGTAAAACACTCCAAGATTTTTGATAGTAAATATATTTGTCATTATCTTGTACACTTGTCATGATTCGCGGTTACAATGATCGATAAGAAAATTTCTTATTTTGTCCAACTCGTAATTTTCTATATGTAAAAATTACCAAATTCACAGAAACTCAAAAAAAATAGTGACCTTTCAAAATTAGAGATTTTAAGTTTTGAAACTCTTTTTGGATTTAAATTTCATTCATTTTTAACGAAGTTACAGCTGCCTAAATTTTGTCTATTTTTTAAGAAAAATTAAGTGTTCCTCTAATTTTTGTGAGGAGTTTATATGCAATAAGATAAAAAATTACATAAAATTGATTATGAATAAATAGCACTTTTTGAACATTTGATAAAATAACATTTAATTTAAAAAAAGTATTGTAATTAATATCTTTAAATGTATCCATTGAACCGCTACAGCGAAAGTTACCGTAATATCTTTTGAATTATGCGTAATATTATAATATAGAAAAACGTTCGACACGCAAGCGTACGCGTTCACACACGCACACACATACACACGGTCACACACATACGCGCGAGCATACACACACGCGAGCACACACACACACGCGAGCACACACACAGAAGCACACACACACACGCGAGCACACACACACGCACGCACGCCGCACGCACGCACGCACGCCGCACGCACGCACGCACGCACGCACGCACGCACGCATGCACGCACGCACGCATGCATGCACGCACGCGCGCATCTATGCAAGCGCGCACACATAAATATTATTTATTTTTAGATGAATTATACAAAAATACAAAAAAAATTGTCGTTCTACTTAAAAAAAAAAATGAAAAAGATCATTTTTCTGTCTCTCTGAAAGGTCCAGTGGACGGTATTCTATGCAAAAAATAGTAGCAAAAAATAATAGGCGGTAGTGCCTATTATTTGTTACTATTAATAGGTGGATAGTGCTTATTTGAGGCGAAAAATCGGAGTTTAATTAGTATAAAAATTAAATCTGGAGTTTCGTAAATTGAATATAATTTATTTTATTATTTGTTTGATTACCGTTTAACTCAATCGTTAGTGCTATATGTAATAACAATGTAACAACGATACATAAACGTGTGTTATAGTAGGTATTATATTTATGAGTGGGAAATTACATAACTAACCAATGACTTACGGTAACACTTATGCAGTATTATCTCTAATATTCAGTTTATTATACTTATATAACATTAATATAACATTAATATATTTACTGTGAGTAAAATTTCAAACAAAAGAAAAAATTTTTATCGTTTTTTTTAAATAACTTTTCAGAAAATAGTTTAAAACACTTTATGTGGATCAATCTGTATGTAGGTGTACGTACAATATTGTGCATATACGGATGTATGCGTGTGCTTGCTTGCACATGTGTGTATGAATATAATTTGTACTCACTTTTCTAAGTTATCAGATCTATGGAGTTTATATACAAAGGCCATATCCAATGTTTCCTCACTGCTATTGGATAACTGTGACATACCGGAAAGACTAGAAGAGGACATAAGCTCTTTCGAACGCTTCCTTTCCATTCTTTCTATTACATTAATATTATTTCTTTTAGTATTGTTTTTTTGAGACATCATGTGTTATCTGAAATAGAAATAAAATTAGGAAATAGATAAAAAATAGAAGTAACATTTAAATTGTAGACATATGAGCAAAAAACATTAAATAAATTTAATTTTTTTTTTTTTAAAGACAATAAGTATTATATTTATATATT
>NW_021848395.1:26753-33390 GCF_003651465.1 Formica exsecta
TTATATATATATATATTTATATGGTAAAAATTGACCAAAATTTACACAGCACGGATCATTTTTCTTTTGACATATATTGTAGAGAATACATTCCTAAGTAATAACTGCTTTGAATATTGTGATGGTCTCTTTTGATTCCTAAGATATGCGATTTCGAAATATCAATTTTCGTACTTATTTATATCATCTTTTCATTATATCCTACATGTATGTTTATATTTTTCTTTTGTTTATATTTGCTTGTTATTGTGTCACTGTCAGAATTATTGTTCAGTTTCGCCAAAAATTTCAAAATAAATACAGTATAGAAATTTCTAAGTTGTTACTCTATTTTATTGTAAAGTAAAAGCATTAGTGAAGGAAGGGCTTTGTCTTCTGCACCCTCTCCCCGAAGAAATTCTAACCTAATCCAAGCCTACGTCTGATCTTGAGTTAAATGAAGATTAAGTTTTGGTTAGATTAGAATTTCTTCAAGGTGAGAGTCCAGGGGAAAGGATTCTGCCCCCTTCTCCGCTAACACGTTTACTTTACAATAAAATAAAATTATAAAATATATGATTTGGAATTTTCCGCACAAAAAAAAATTTAGAATAAATAAATTCGATAAACTTGCAATTAAAAATGCATACTTAAATCTCTAAGTTATAGTTTAATACTTAATAGCTTAATAATAATAAATGCTTAATAATGATAAAAATTGTAACGATGCACCCCTTATCTCGTTACCCGGCTGACGATCCGCCGGAAGTCTGCCGTCCGGCGAACACCAGCCAGGCAAAGGGCAAAGATGCTTTGCGCTTCTTTTAATTGCTTCGAAATTAACGGTCGAATGACCGTCGTTACGAAATGACGCTTGGCGGAGTCGAGCGTCTCCGAGCCGAAAGCCTGGGCCGCGCTCGGTACTGCCGAAGTTTTCCGAGCAACGATTCATCAGCTCATCCTAATTAGCGGTATAAAAGGGACCGTCTTGACAGATTTCGCACCATATCCGTTCCGCTCGATCCCGGGAACGCCCCGAGATTTTCCGTAAAATATAATCGCTTCCCGTTTAAAAACTATTATAGCCTCGACATTTTTGTATTAGGATTTTCGTCTTGAAATGTTCTAAGGAATCTGCCATTAAGGGGAAGTCCGGTAGTTTTAGGACACCCTGTATACTGTATAATTTATTACTTTTTCATTGAGAAAAACTGTTTATGACCTTCTAAGTTGTCAACAGTCGGGTTAGGTTATATCTTCCGAAAGTGGAGCTCCCCCGCAGGGGGGGGGGCGCGGAACCCACTGCGTCCACGCATACACTTTTCCATCCACACAACAATTGTGGGGTTGGATCTCGCTTCGCGTTGTAAAGTATATGCGTGGATCCAGTATGTTCCGCCCCCCTACGGGGGGGGCTCCACTTCCGGAAAATATAATCTAACTCAAACCTATTTTCAGTTTTAAGTGGTGGCGGTGCAGGGGGAATGGCTCCGCCCCTCCCCCGCCCACGCACTCCATGAATCAAACGACGCCAAGCATATAAAGAAATTCCTTCCGGCTTGTCAACAGTTTTGCCTACGTACAGGGGCCGCGGCGCTATCAAGTAGCTTATCCGGAGTTTTACGTCTAATAAACTTTTGATTAAAATTCCTCAGGAACTACCCAGATAGACAAATATGCTGAACATAGCATGCAAACATTTTATGTATACTTTGTGATGTAATTAGAACGGCATAAAATTACAAATAACTTTAAGTGTAGGTATTATGATGTCATATTGTTATCATATATTTTGTATATTTCACGATATAGCAATATGTTCCACTTTGCTATAAACGCACAACTGCAATCATTATAGGAAATGTTTCTAATATAAAATTATGTTGTAATCGTATTATTTGTAGAAGCAATAATTGAAACAAGCTATTTGACGAATGTTAATTTAGTATTATTCCATTGTAATGTATTTATGAGGTAGTTGCGTTCTTATGCTATTTTAATTTTGTCATATATTTCATTTATACATACACAGCATTTTATTGACATAAAATATTGCATATTACAATTCAGTTATATCTAAGTATTACTAACTAAATTTGTGTATGCACAAAATGCTGTCATTTCACTGTTTCTCATTAGTATTATTTATATAGAATGTTGCATTTAACATATGAAACGACCAAGAAAATAATCTTTTAATTTCTTTTATTTTTGTTATTCTATATTTAATATAGAATTATGTTTACTTATTAAAACTTGGAATCTGTATGATTTGTAAAGCATTTGTTTTCTTGTCCTCCTCCTTTGCCGATATTTATAAATTTACATATATTAATACATATTTTACATTATTTGAAATAAAAAAAACATTTTTAATAATATATGATTAGCTATCAATAAATATGCGCGTGGAAATCATATGCATATGTGCGGTTCTGTTGATTTCGGGTAAGCGCAAGTAAATTACACGACGGATTCGTGAGATATATATGGATTTATTAATTTGAATCAGAGATTGTTCGTTGTACAAAAAACGCAGAGAATTGCAAATAAACATAGAAGGTATATGTGTATCGATATGTATGCAGAAGAGTGCGTAACTGTTACCAACTCCCGGGTTAAAAAAAAAGAAACTAGGAGATAAAGGCAACCTTTTCAACAAGTTCAAATTTAAATATATGATTTTAATTAATATATATATATATATATATATATATTCATGACCTATAAATAATGATCATCTATAAATTATACTTTATATTTGCACAGATTTGAATACAGAATTAATTTGTATTATATTTTATACGTTTAAAATATCGATATATAGTAAACACGCATGATATGGACAAATAATTTTATTTCGACTTTGGTTGGACTTTTTTGGATTACATCTAATGGGTGCACATGGGTGCATTCAGTACAACCGCTTACTAAGCAGCTATAAAATAAAAATTAAACGTGATTGGTTGGATCTAAAGGTAAGAACCAATCATATTCTATTGCTACTTTGCCGCTTAGTGAGCGGTGTAGTACAGAACGCACTCAATGGCGAGCCTCTCACATAACCGTATGTTTTTTGAAATTCGGTGAGGTATGTGTATGTATTTTACGTTGCTGGATAAAAGTATGTATATCAATAAAACTCTATTATTAAAACTCTATTATTAAACTATTATTAAAAACTCCGTGATTTTTAGGATTAACATTTTCAAGTACTTTATAATTTCAGTATAATAATAAACGCATGCCTTAAGAAAAATAACCTTTTCTAACCTTTCTTTTTAATTGCTCATTTCACTTTATGCATCATACATGCATCATACTGTTATTATATGTAACTTCTTTTAATTGAATAATTTATATATTTATCATATCCTTCTAAATAATATATCCAAAAATAATGTAAACTAATTCCAATATTTTTATTTCAGTTTTATTTGTTGGGTCGACAACTTTTCCCTACTTAAGGGGGTCCAAAGCTCGTCTGTTTTATCGACCAAAGCGATTATTATTTTGCACACCGAAATCTCTTTTTTAGTTGAATAGAATAATAAATCCTTTTCCACGATTTAAGTACACATCGAAACAAAGATGAGACTTCACGAGTTTATGTTAAAAACGGAAAAAAACTAAAAAATTACAGTTTTTTTATCGGCTTCTGACGTCAGGTCGAAACAATACTTATGTAATATAAAAGTTTTGCAATGTGTACGTGCAAAATAAGATACCTCTCCGCTCGGAAATGCCTGAAGGAATATAGGTGAACGTTTAGAAACGTGTTTAGAAGCCTAGTAAAAAAGATTACTGTCTGCAAAAATTTCGTGCATATGTGTGTGTGCGAAATCGAGGCTCAAGAGTAAAACAGAGCAGTAGATTAGTTGCGTGATGTCGCGATAGACAGAGCTGCAATCGTACATGACAAAGACAGACATAATCGTACTATCTTTAATTAATTTTATATAATGTTTTCGTTAAATATAAATAATGTTTTTATGTATAAAATTAATTTAGCAATAACCAATGTTAGCAATAAACAATGTTTTTATTCGGTTGTACAATATTCATTTATAAAGATAAACATTTATAAAGATGTGCATTAGTTTTCATTTTTATCATAGCGCGATATCTATAGCAGTCAGTACATAAGTATGTATGTATCGGGCAGTAAGCCGGCTGTACGCACACACACATGCAAACAGACGAACGCGATCATATCAGTGCGCGGCAGCTCAGTCTTTATTTTATTAAAAATAATCCAATGTATGTCATATTTGGTGTCATTTTAATCGCAAAAATGTAATTAATCCATTGCAATTATTTACAGATATATAAAATGCGAAATATAGAACTTTTATTTTCTATAGTAAGGTGACATACAGGGTGTTCCGGAACAACCTTCCGTCCGTGAAATGACGTATTCCTGATACAATTCTAAGACGATTTTTCCTTTACCAAAATTTGAATTGAAGCGTAATTTTTGAGTTATAAGCAAAAATAGTTAACAAATCACGCGTCGAATACAGAAGGCAGGCAGGAGCGGCGCGGCGCGCCGCGAGCGCCCGGCACAGCTGACCGTCTGATTACCACCGCATGAGCCGCTAACTATTTTATCTTACAATATAAAATTATGCTTTAAATAAAATTTTAGTAAAGAAGGAAATATCTCAGAATTATGTCAAGAATACGTGTTTCTTAAAATAACGTCACTTTAACAAAAGTTGTTGCGGATCGCCGGCCGTCGGACACTGCAATCAGCTGATTGCTAACGCGATGTGTGTATGGCAGAGTGTATGTGCGTAAAAGAAAGAGAGAGAGAGAGACAGAGAGAGAGAGAGAGTGAGGAAGGGAAGCAGGGAGAGACGTTTATACACACGCACGCACATACGCATACACTTTTTTCTCGCTCTCTTTCTCTCTTTTACACAACACTCATACACTCTCTCATTCAGTCACTCATTCACTCACTTACTCACTCACCTGTTCACTCACCTGCTCACTCACAGCAAATCTTCATGCTACGTATTGTTAACTGCTGCACGGTTATTATTATTTAGCGACGGACCGCGGAGACTGCGCGACCACATTGTTACGTTGCCTAGCGCCGCCGAGAAACGCGACATGTACTCGACATGTAGCGACATGCAAGTTACGACGTGCGCGTGGCGCGTGATCGATGCGAGATAAGACGAACGATCTTCTAAAACCTTCGCATTGCGAATGCGTTAGAAAACATGAAACGTATAATGACGTATTTAAAAAAATTAATTATTTATCATAATTAATAACTATTTCTAATTATAATAAATAATTATTATTTTAAAAAGCATGTATTATACATTATTACGTTTTCGAAATTATTGCATTTACGATGCGAAGGTTTCAGTCAATCGCAAGATCGCAAGAATAATGTAATTAATAAATTACATTTGGGAAAATTTATTTTTATTCTGCTCAAATCAGATGTTCCAACGTTAAAATATATTGGTCGCTCTGAAAAGAGCGGATTGTTTAAAAAAAAATTTTAGAGCAAATGCTCGAAATGCCCGCCGTCCATTCTAACGCAAGCTCTCATGCGTTTTAATAAATTTCTTTCGACGTTCTGCATTATTTCTTCGTCGATATCCCAAATAGAATGTCGTAATCTTGTCTCTAGCTCTTCGATATTTTCAGGAAGCGTTTTATAAATTACTTCCTTACAATATCCCCATAGGAAAAAATCAAGGGGGTTGAGATCCGGAGATCTTGCGGGCCAACGTATCGGGCCGTACCGACCCATCCAGCGTCCGGGAAAATGCTCGTTTAAATAATTCGAAACGATCCTGGCGTTGTGCGGCCCAGCACCGTCTTGTTGAAAGATAATTTCGTTTCTTTCAAATAATGGCACATCTTCTAGAAAATCTGGTAGATTTTCTGTTAAAAAATCGACGTAACTTTTTCCAGTTAAAACATCTGGAAGAATAACTGGACCAAGTATTTCAGTGCCCATTATTCCAGCCCACACATTAATCTTCCAACGGGTTTGAAAATTTCGAAGTCGTGTGACATGGGGATTTTCCTCGCTCCAAAAGTGCATATTATGCACATTAAAAATTCCTTCCTGTGTGAATAGCGATTCATCGCTGAATATCACACGAGAGGAATATCTAGGATCTCGATCGATATTTCGCAGAAAATTTTCGCAAAACGTTCGTCTTGCGGGGTAATCTGCTGGTCGTAAATGTTGCACGCGTGTATAATGAAACGCGTGCAACTTTTCTTCTTTTAATATTCTTTGTACGGTTGTACAAGATAAGTCATTTTCTCGAGCAACTACCCGAATGCTCGTTTCGGGATTATCCTCGAAAGCACGTACGACTCTCTCCGTGTTCCGTACATTTCTAATGTAACGATCTCTCCCAGTGTCCTGTTTGTTCGGCAGGACACTGCCAGTATCGTACAGTCTTTGAGCTGCTGCAAGTATGACATGACCCGATGGATGTCTTCGGTTTGGAAACAATTCGGCGTATCTTCTTGCAGCATGGTTCTGCTGCCCGTGGCACTCGCCAAGTGCCATCAGCATGTCGTAGTATTCTTGACTTGTGTACGCTGCCATATCTTATTCGCGCTTATTAATAATCGCTAATGATCGAGAGATTATTGATTCTAATATCGATCGCTT
>NW_021848395.1:39699-41008 GCF_003651465.1 Formica exsecta
CATCGGGGATCTTTCCTTATGTACAAAATATAAACATTTTATAAAATAAAAACTGAAACTTACATCTTGGATATTAGTATAAATATAATTATACTGGATTAATGAGATTCTTGCGATAAAAATGACACAAACACGACAAAATAGTCGTATAATTTTTAATGAAATAAGTAATCATAATTACATAATTGATTTAATATAATCCAATTTATGTCATGTTTGGTATCATTTTAATCGCAAGAATCTCATTAATCCATTATATTTATATTCATACTAATAAAATCCAAGGTAAATATGCCGATCAAGGGAGGTAGTCCCGATGACCTTGACCTTGACATATGTTGTCAAGGTCATGACTCTGAACAATATTCAAAAGGTCATAGCCGTCGCTCGTAGTTTATTAAAAAGTTATTAATAAAGAAACTTTAATGAATAGAACATAATTTTACGACACCATGTACGTTTTAGAAGGGTTAAGGTTAGATAGAGTGAATTTGGTTTCGTTTTGGAAAGTACATGCATGGACGCAGGTTCCGCCCCTCCTATGGGAGGGGCTCCACTTCCGGAAGATATAACCTAACCCAAACCTATTTCTGATTTAAAACTAAAATTTATGCTATGTACATGGTGTCAGACAATTACGTTCCAATCGTTAAACTTATTTTGTTAATAAGTTTTTAATAAAAAACGAGCGACGGCTAAAACCTTTTGAATGTTGTTCAGGGTCATGAGCTTGACAACATATGTCGAGGACAAGGTCATCGGGACTGCCTTCCTTGATCGGCATATTTACCAAATCCAAAATGTAAGTTTCAGTTTTTATTTTATAAAATGTTTATATTTTGTACATAAGGAAAGATCCCCGATGCTGAAAAATCGACAAAAGCGAGAACAAAAAAGAATGAAGGAGCAAGCGAGATGACAAACATCAAAGAATTCCGGAGTCTCGCTCGCCAGGCTCCCTTTATCTGTAATCTTTGACATGTATATGTCACCTTACTATAGAAAATAAAAGTTATATATTTCGCATTTTATATATCTGAAAATAATTGTAATGGATTAATTACATTTTTGCAATTAAAATGACACTAAGTATGACATAAATCGGATTATTTTTAATGAAATAAGTAATCATAATTACATAATTGATTTAATATAATCCAATTTATGTCATGTTTGGTATCATTTTAATCGCAAGAATCTCATTAATCCATTATATTTATATTCATACCAATAAAATCCAAAATGTAAGTTTCAGTTTTTATTTTATAAAATGTTTATATTTTGTACATAAGGAAAGATCCCCGATGCT
>NW_021848395.1:41077-42942 GCF_003651465.1 Formica exsecta
GCAAATTCGATTGATGTGCACTCGCTGCGTTTCAGTGGCTAGTAACTTTTTGTTACCAGACGCCATGAAGTAAGAGAGAAGGAGATCGAACTTGATAGCGCGTGAGTAAAAAAATGGCCCTGATTCGTGACCCCTAATTGAGAGGGAGTCCGCTGAAGGGAATAGTTTCTCATGGATGGACGCCATATTTAAAGCTAACCTAAAGCAGTGTCGTGGTCAGCTGTACATGTTGCATCGCTGCACATGTTTGTTGCTCCGATTTGCGATTATAAAGCCAAATAAACTGAGAGCATTAAAAAAGAGTTTCTTTTATTGTGTGCATTGTTATAACGTATTCCGACAGCGGGAGATGGAAAATATCCTCGTCGAAAGCAATAAAACAGAAAGGTAAGTAATAGAAGTAAACAAGTAAACTTTTGATTAAGTAAAGTGAATAAAATGCATAGTATTTTTTCAGTATAATGGAAGAAAACTCAAAGAATATAGAGCATGAGACAGATGAATTAAAATTCAAATATTTGCAAAGAAATTTGAATTTAGTCGAACGGCCTTCTTCGAATTGGGGATTTTCAAGAGGAAACGATACATTTTTTGGTTTTATGAAGGCAGAAAGTGATTTCAGTGTCAGAAAAAGAGTTGCTGTGTTCCCAAATTTACATATTAATATTTATATTGATGACAAGATTATGCCCTTTTCAAAACATATAAAAGTAACAAGTATTGATGAGATGAGCGAAATTTTGAAAACTATGAATTCAGTTTAATTCACATTCTGTAAATAATTGTACATATACATCAAATATACATTAACAATCATTGTAAACATCTAAATTTATTTTTTACGATAGAATTATATAAATTATACAATTATATAAATTATACAATTATACAAATAAAAGAAGACAATTGTACAAATGGAAAAAAAGAAATAAAGTTACAAGTTTATAATTTATGTTATTTTTGGTTTTTTTTCTCTTTGTACTGTCACGCCAATTATTTAACATTTTTTCTGTGCGAGCTGTAAAAAGGCTTTTCTTTCTTGAAGCATCTTTTATTTTTCCTCCTTTGTTGGTGCATCCACGTATCCAACATGCCATTTTTTTGTCTTGTCTTTAAGAGAATACTTTCCAAAAAATATATTTTACACGTAAAAACGCGATGAAACACGTCCGCACAAAACTGAGGTAAAGCCGGGCTGCTCGGGTAAGGTTGATAATTGCAAATGGCGTCTATCCATAAGAAACTATTCCTTCCAGCGGATTTCCTCCCTATTAGGTGCCACGAATCAGGACCACTTTTGGTTCACGGAGTTCGATCTCCTTCTCTCTTACTTCATGCGTCGCGACGCCAAGTATATAAAAAAAACGTTTCGGCTTGTCAACGGTTTGTCTATGTTGCCTATGTACAGGGGCCGCAACGCTACCAAGTAGCTCATCCGGAGTTTTACGTCTAATAAACTTTCGATTAAAATTCCTCAGGAACCAAGCCGTTAATCAAAAATCTAACGGCACTTTTCTTATACAATGTGGATGCAAGCTTTCGATTGCGACCAATTTGAATAAGATTGGTGCAGTCAATCCTCAGGAATGATAATCGTATACCAGAAATGTGACATTTTTCATTTTCCATCATTATCATCATAATAATCATAAGTTTCAGACTCTCACGTACGTATGCTCGCACGCACACACGCAAAGCGATTTTGTCCCTCAAGGCGCGTTCATATCGCTCATGTACGATAAAATACGCCTTGAGAGACAATGTAGACAATGTGGCGTGCATACGTATATGATACGTATAAAGCGACGCGGTAGTCGCGGGTCGCGGTACGCGGTAGCATCGCGACGTCAAGATCGTCAAGATAT
>NW_021848395.1:46844-47675 GCF_003651465.1 Formica exsecta
GGCGGAACTCCCTGCGTCCACGCATATACTTTCTCATCCATGCAACAATTGTGGGGCGGACTGTCTCTCTGTCTCTATATTATTACCCAAATGTTAACTTTAAATATCTCAGAAACTATAAGAGACCGCCGGTTAAGTTATAAGGAAAAGTTACTCAGGGTTATGTCCTTGACAACATATGTCAAGGTCAAAGTCATCGGTGAGGTGTAACCTAATATGCATATTTACCGGCAACAGATTTCCTCAGCTCTTGCTAGCAACTTGGCATCTGTTATGTCCGCATTAGGCTAATGATCTGCCAGCAGAGCCTGCTCACAGAATCTAAGAGCAGATTGGCAGCAGAAACCGAGCAGGATTTGCTAACATGATTTGACGTTAGATTGATGGCAGAAACCGAGCAGGATCTACGCGCGCACAAACTGACGGCAGATTGGTAGCAGAAACCGAGTAGAATCTGCAACTTTTGGCCATTCATATAAAATGATGCATTTAAATGAATTTAAAGGATCTCAAACCCAAGTGGCAAAATGACGGTGAATTTTGGTCACAAAATGATCAATTAGATGTCCTAAGCTGGGTCTCATAAAATCCGAAAATGGACATTTGTATTAATAACATATAAATATATAATATTAATAACATATATTAATGTAAAATATATAGAAAAATTTAAATAATTTATAAAATTAATGATTTATATATGGAATTTAATTTCTATTTTATATCTAAGTAGATAATAACGATAATAACGATTTCGGACAATTTCTGTCCGAATAAGTGAAAATTGGACATTTACTTGTCCGATTTTCCAAAAATTAGTTTAATATCTGA
>NW_021848396.1:0-48835 GCF_003651465.1 Formica exsecta
TGCAAACATAAATTCTTTTTATAGGTTATCTTACTGCTAAGATTCTCTAAATCTAAATGCATATTAATTGCATTTTAATATCATAAATTATAAATCTAGCTTAGCTACTAGAATAAGTATATTGTCTGTATTTATTCGATTTTGAGCGGATTACAAGAATATTTTAGGATTCAATATATATTTTACAAACCCTCAAGATAAATTGTATGACCAGAGTGCGCAAACTCTCTTTTGGAAAAGAAGCCGACTTGCGCCTTCTATTTCTGATACGAGATAGAAGTGAACTAAAATCGGTCACGTGACAATAAGTGGGAAGTTGACCATAGAATTTCTATTCTAGGGTATATTGATTCGTAATCTATCAGCGTTTTTGAATGAACGGGTTTTAACCTTAGGCCCTGCGCACAATAGAGAAAATATTAGGAATAGGAATAAAATATTAAATATCAGGAGGAGCAATTTGAAATTATTTTACTTCAAACAAGGAAACGGAATGAATTAATTATTTCTAATTTTTATTTTTTTATTTCATTATGCGTTAATCCATTCCGTTCCGTTGTTTGAAGTAAAATAATTCCAAATTGCTTCTCCTGATATTTAATATTTTATTCCTATTCCGAATATTTTCTCTATTGTGCGCAGGGCCTAAAATAGACTGTTTTAGTCGTAACAGTTAGATCGTAAGCAAATTGACCAATCACGGTCAAGCATTCTTACATACGAGAACTGACAATTAAGTTCGTAGAAAATATTTATTACAATTACAGTACACATTTATTCGTTATCTAATACACGGTCCCTTTTAAAATAGCCCCTTTCTAAAGCAATGCACTTGGTCCAATGTTTTTTCTATTGCAGAAAACAAAGTCTTCAAAATTTTAAATATTTTTTTTTCTAAATTATATATTACTATAAAATTGTATAATGTAATTATTTATAATTTCAAAACAAAAATTTTTTTTTTTTAATAATTAGTTTTTGGAAATAACAAGAGTAAATATATTTTGTTAGAAATTAATTGTTATCTTATTAAAATGCTCACATTTTAATGCATTTGATCTATGAAGATTCTAAAGGACAACATTGTAAAGGAGATAATATATATTTTTTGTATATTGTTACGGCACTCCAATAATATTCACATTACTAAAGTTCGAAGAAAACTTAGATACGCCAGACTTGTTTTGAGTACCTAATAAAAAGTTACATTAATAATACTTTTTATTCTGATTTAGTTTATTAACTATAGTTTCTTATTAAAAGAATATATACGAAGAAAGCAAAAATACTTCAAATAATTTTGGGATATTGATTTATTTCATTTACAACTATATCGAAATAGGAATTAAAATTTTGCATAAATATCATATACACAATTCCTTACACTTCCAAAGGTCGCTAGCGATAAATCTATCATCCTGCCAGCGCTGATCTTTATGGGACGGCTTGACATAGCGATCACCAGCACTAAACTACGAATTGCCTTTACTGGCAGTTGATACCAATCGATCATAAAGCACGTCGTACCAATCTGACTACTCTGAAATATTCGCGGAAAAATTCAATATATCTTGCATTTCATGCATTTTTGCTATACATCAGCTTCATGCTCATGAAAATATCGAAATTAAATTAAAATTGTTACATAAAATCGAAAAAAATAAATGTACCTTTGCCATGAGTAGCTCGCCAATGTAACATAATATATACATATTAAAGCAGAATGAAATAAAGAGCAGAAAGTAAGTTGTCAGTCCAACTGTATCACTATCTTGCCAATCCTATCGAATTATAAGCAACAAATATAATTTTATAAGATTTTTCGCGCGTGTTAAGAGAAAATTATTTCTTTTTGATATGTATATTAGCGCACCACTATGCAATAATATTCGGGCAAGCACATTGTGAATATAGAACTAGCGAATTCCAATAAACATACTTCTTGTAGGATTTCGTTCACGAGAGCGCAGAATCTGAAACAGATCGTCATGGTTTGCAAGTTAAAAATTTTATATGCCATTATCATTTTTACCACCATTTTAACCACATAAATATATACAATCCTGTTTAATAAAAAATTAAAGAATTAAATTTTACGCACTTTTCTGCAATTATTTGAATACGTAATGAGTATATACAATAGTTCGTTCCATAGGTTTTCGAATAACCGTCAATAGCTAGAAGATAGAAGTGAACTAAAATCGGTCACGTGACAATAAATGGGAAGTTGACCATAGAATCTCTATTCTATACTCTATCCAAAAAAAGAATGATCTCGGTTCGCGCATAAGCGGGCAAAGTGGGGAGAACATGGCGAGATACTCAATACCGTATACGTAGATACGGCTCCCTTATTATTATTAATAATTATTAATAATAATAATTAATAATTTTTTCATCATTGTTTACCTGGCCTCGTTTATTTTTCTTCACAGGAGATGACATTAGTGGCACTGCAATATTCAATTCTTTAACTGGTTTATTTCAAAACCTATGGAGCGAACTACAATCACTTTGATCTCATTTGAAAGATAATTTAATTCTCTACAACTTTTGTTTCGGTACTTTTTGTTAAAAGACGCATACTTTCCCTGATATTTGTAAAAATGTAATAAATAACCGTGATTTCAGAGGTTTCTGGGCGCTAACTTTTTAAGGAAGCATTTTTTGACCCATGTTTATAGGAAACTTTTTGTTCGGTATTAAATTATCTTTCAAATGAGATCAAAGTTATTGTAGTTCGTTCCATAGGTTTTCGAATAACCGTCAATAGCCGAAAAAACACTTTTCGGTACATTTGAAATTGATTATAAACTAGTTTATTTTAAAACCTATGGAGCGAACTACAATCACTTTGATCTCATTTGAAAGATAATTTAATTCCGAACAAAAAGTTTCTTATATACATGAGTCGAAAAATGCTTCCTTAAATAGTTAGCGCCCAAAAACCTCTGAAATCACGGTTATTTTTTACATTTTTACAAATATCAGGGAAAGTATACGTCTTTTAACAAAAAGTACTGAAACAAAAGTTGTAGAGAATTAAATTATTGTTCAAATGAGATAAAAGTTATTGTATTGGGTTGAACGGAAAGTTCGTGCCGTTTTTTCTGTCTTCATCTCTTAGTAAAAAACGGAACCAATTTTCCGTTCAACCCAATATAAAAGTTATGCATTTAAGTGCATGAGGATGCAATCTCTCATATCCACAGTCTGCGCATAATCCGTCAGACATGCAACTCACCGCTCCCTAAAATACATTGGAGGTTCATTAAATATACTTGTTGCATTTGCTCGTCATTTGCCCTTATTGTGCAGTAGGTAATAAAAAATGTTTATGCATGTATGTATATGTATGTACATATATAAAATATGGAAAACTTCTTTACACACGAGAACTGAAAAATGGCCTTATTTTATTTTTTTTTATTATTTTGAACGTTACTATAATTATCAAGACTTTTTTTGAAACATATGCAAAATTTTAGATTAATTTGAGAAAGAGAGAGAAATAGGAGTTTATCAATTATATTGAAATCTTGAAAAAAAAATACGCTTTCTTAATTTCATAGCGTAGATGTTACCTTAATATTCGAACGTGACCACTCACGATGGCAGCGATTCGTTGATTAACATCCGATGATCGGTCAAAATTTTTGCCGCGCGGAAGATCTTCAAGTCGGGACGCGATGATATCAATTTGGCCACACGCATGAGTAGCAAATATTGCAGCTAGTCCGCACGATCCGGCCGTGACCGAATACATGGTGTATCCACAAACGCAATGAGCCAGATATACTATTTCATATATCGGGCTCATCTGGGTCTGATAAAACTCACTGTAAGTTGGATACACGAGTGGTCTGATGGTTTCGTTACCGACTTTATGTACAGTGCAAAATGGCAGAATCGTATGATAAATAAAGCCGGCGATGTACATGGAAGTCGTGCTGATTATAGACAGCCTACGACCAGTGGTAGCATATTTCATCATCAATTCTCGATCGGAGTTGAACTTGACCTGTCACAGTATTGCCAGTAATCCTATTTGCCGGGAGAATTAATGACAGTGAACACTATTTATTGCAAATTATGAGATGACTAGAAAACATTCGAAAACGAAATTACGAGATTTGCTTTAGTGTATCAGATTGATGAATACGGAAAAATATATGACTTTTAATTTAAATCCTGTCGTTGCATAAAATGCGGATTTATATATCTAGCTACTACAATGCGTAGCTTCGTGTGTTAAAATAATTATTGAAATCATATTCTTAATATTTTTCTTAATATTCTTAATAACTTTGACAAGAGAGAAAAGAAAATTATAATTAACATTAACCAAATTAAATGTAGAAATAAAATGGCTAGATATAAAATAAATATATTGCAATTATATAAAATAAATAGACTGATATTTATGCAGAGATTGAAAAATATTGCTCGAAAAATAGCATTATTTCAAACGGTTTCTGGTGAAACTCGTATTCTTCCAGTCTCGAAAAAAAGAAATCAGCTATCACTTCTCAACGGTTTGCGATAAATTCTATTTATTAACATCTTGCAGCATTTTATATATCGACAACACCGACCTGCCACCAGTCACTCTTCACGTGTTCGATGCAACGTAATATTTTAGACCGACGTATCGCGAGAACGCAGTACTTCATCATTGCGGTGAGGCAGAAGCCCAGTAGTCCGGAGAGCTTCAATCTTATATTAAGATCCTTCTCGTCATAAATGATGTGCAGAATACACGGCACTATCGCGAAGCCTAACGCGAAATTACACAGCACGAGCGCGATCTTAGGCACGTATTGTCCGATTCCGCGGAACGCGACTGGCCAGATGCCAATCGAGCCGAAGATCCAGCTGCACGGCTTGAAGACATATCTCATGTCCTGCTGATAATTAACGTTTGGCGACGTCGCCTGGTTGTCTTCTGAATTCCTCATGTTCACGTTGACAGGTTCCGTTTAAGACTGCACGAGGCCAGCGCGTAGCATTGATTGCAAGGTCGCTGGACACGCGCTTGCGCTCGCGTCGCAGGCATCCTTTCATCTGCTGTCAGTCTGACAGATCGTGTGTGTATTAACCACGAAGTGGTCGTGCAGGATGTACCTTACATCCCAGTGATTCCAAACCGAAAAATCACTTCCGTTTTTCTGTCTAAATTCATCTCTGCATTGTTCGTTCTATTTATTTTTCGACAAATCAAATAACTTGACATAAAATTGTGGTAAAATTATGAAAATTGTGTGTGTAACATTGGCGTAATATGATTCTGTATAATATAATATTATATGTACTAAACATTATACAAGTATACTACATATTTATACTATATAGCAGCTACTGAGAAAAAATTATATAGCGCAGCTATTATTCTCGGGTCACATATGTGAGTCAGTTTGAAAAAGATAATATAATATATGAAGGAAGAATCTCTTCCCCCTCATCTCTTTCTACACATTACACATGTTTACTTGGTAGGAAGACATCGAAGCATTAACAAATTACATAAGAATTTCGTCGCAAGGAAGAACGAGAATAACATCACTGTGCTTCGTGTGATCCTTGTCTGACGTTATTGTCTTATGCTCTCTTAAATGCAAAATAATCTTTCTGTATATCTGTAATTTTAATTATGTTTACGTTACTAACATTTACATTAATTTACATTACTAACATTCGTAGCAAATTGATGGCCACGCTAGTTTTCGGTGCCTAAAAAAATATGCTGAAATAATACAATTTTCAAAATTTTTCTGCTGTAATTTAATTTTTTACTTGCCTTCGAATAAAATCTATTTTTAAATTCTGATATAAGCTACTATTAAATATAATTTTTGGAATATTAATTTATTCTTTATAAAATCACTATTTTTATAAAATCGCACGAAGCACGATGATGTTACTCCTGTTTTTCCTTGCGACGAAATTCTTATGTAATTTGTTAATGCTCCGATGTCTCCCTATCAAGTAAATATATATAGTGTGTTAGAAAGAGATGGGGGGGGGGGGCGGGGGAATTCTTTCTTCACACATTATATTATTTTTTTTAAACTGGCTCACCCGACTATGTGACCCGAGAATAATAGCTGCACTCATTGCACTAGTTAAAATAAAATTATCAATAGCTGTTGTATAGTATAAATATATAACATATTCAATTGTAGACTAATATACAATAGTGCATAGTCCGCGCATCATCTGATGCGCATCGGTACCGCCTACTGATTCGTACGGAACCACCTGTTGCACTTGTCGTTCTGTTACATTCCTTAAATATGTAATGAAAAGATAATATTTAAACAATTTATATAAATGAAATTATGCAGCAGTTAATTTTTTCAATACACAATATTAAATTAGAAATAATTTAAAAGAATTTCTTTGCTAAATAAATGTTCGAGTTAGCGCTATACAAAGACAATTATAAATTTATCGGCTTAGCAATATATTGTTTTTTTATAATCAGAAATTTAATATGAATAAAGAAGAAATTTTTATTTTTTTAACCACAATTCGAATTATTTTTAAATTAAAATCAGAAATGCGTATCTTTTTTCACTCAAACTATTTCTTAATACTTAATACGTCATTATGAATATTACACACTAAAGTAAAACATTTTTTTATATCGGGTTCTTTGTATACACATTTAAATTATCATGTGTTATATAAAAAATAAAAAAAAAAATATCAAACGTGTTTTTGTGATGGATATATGTACAATGCAACAACAATTATTAGGAGAAGGAAAATGAATATGTGAATGTCTATAATTCTGACGCAATATTATTTTTATGTAATATATAAATTTTCTACGTTTTTTAAATAGATTAGCAAGATATTAGAAATCTAAAATACTTTTATACATATCTCAATTTTAATTGTATTTATATTACTAACTTTCGTAGAAAACTGAGATATGCCACAGTAGTTTTCAATACCTGAAAAACATATTTAAATAATAATATTTTTTTAATTATATATTGTAATTTTTTGTGTATTTTCCAGAATTTATTACTAAATTATTGTGTAAGATAATACTATTAAATAATTTTGGGAATATTAATTTTTTTTGGTATTATAATTTATTTTACATTTTTGTGAAAATAAGTTTAAGAGAAGATAGAATAATAATGTAAATGTTATTAATGTCTTACATTTACAAAAGTCATCAATGACAGATCTACTATTCTACCGGCACTGATTTTAATGGGATGGCTGGCCATAGCGATTATCAATATAATACTGCGAGCTGATTTTGGCGATAATTGGTACCAATTAATCATATAGCATATATATCTAATTTGACTGCTCTGCAACATTAACTCCAAACAATTAAACACACGTAATTGAAATTAAGCATTGCATGATTAAAGAAACGAAAGTGTACCTTTTCCATGAGAAGCTGGCCGATATAGCATAATATATATACGTTGAAACAGAATGAAACAAAGATCAGAAAATAAGTCGCTAAACCAATCCTATCATCACCTTGCCAATCCTATTAAATCGTAAGCAGCAAATATAATTTTATAGGAGCTTTTATTAAGAATTCTTTATTTTTTATAGTATATTTGTTAGCGCACCACTATACAATAGTATTCGAGCAGACAGATTATGCATACAGAACTACTGAGTTCTACTAAACATACTTCTTGCAAAATTTCCTCCACCACAGCAGCAAACCTAGAATAAATCATCTTAGTTTGTATTTGATACCTCAACGCGTTGCCTTGTTTATTCTCACTATATATCACTCAAATGGAAAATTCAAGAAATAGAATAATTAGTTTTTTTAATGATATATATGATTTTGGTTTTAGAAATACTTTCATATTGCAACTGTATTTATTTTTGAGAAAACTAAAGTTTAGAAAAAATGAAGTATTTTACTAATTAATCATGTTTATATTGTAGTTGTGAGAGTAGCGCCGTATGTAAAAACGAATTGTTTTAGTTACTTGTAATTAAATGATTAAAAATATTTTTGTTTGAAATTTAAAATTATTAAAATTTTTAACTGTAATTTTTAATTTTTTAAATCAGTAAATTGTTGTATAGAGAGGTAAGCTGTTATTTTGAATTGTTACCTTACTACTCGAACATGGCTTTTCACGATGGCAGCAATTCGTCGATGAACATTTGGACTTTGCTCGAAATTTTTACCATCTACAAGATCTTTCAATCGCGACAGAATCACTTGAATCTGACCACATGCATGAGTGACGAACAAGGCGGCCAATCCGCACGCACTAGCTGTCACCGAATATATGGTGTATCCGCACATGCAATGAGCTATATACACAATTTCGTATACCGGACTAATTTGGAATTGGCGAAATTTACTATAAATCGGAAACACGAGCGGTCTGACAGTTTGATTGTTGATTTTGTGCTCGGAACAAAACGGCAAAATCAAATAATAAATGAAAGCAGAAGTGTACATAATTGATGTGGCGATTATCGTTAGATTGCGACCAGTGGCAGCATACTTCAACATTTGTTCGCGATCAGATCTGAACGTCACCTGTCACAATATTGCCGTTATTTGTCGTTAAATAAGAGATTGCGACATTCTATCAATTTAGCAATCTTTCAATTGGCTTTCCTGTCTTAATTAAAATTTTAGTTTACAATGTAGAAAGAGAATAAAATTTTATATTTCTTTTTTTAAGCGTATTTGAAATTTTTATTCTAAAATATTATATTAAAAAATTCAGAGTTATATTAAATATAATTATTATATTATGAAAAATTTCGCACAAAATAGGCACACTTTGTAAACAATTATGAGGATCATATAGTAGATCTTGATTTATCAGTATATCGAATAATTTTTAAATAAACATCACATATTCGCGCTTTTTTCACACAAACTATTTGTCAATATATTATTATAAACAAATTAGCACCATACATTATGTTAATTAATGATAACACCGACCTGCCACCAATCATTCTTCACATGTTCGATGCAATACAATATCTTAGGACGACGTATCGTGAGAAAGCAATATTTCGTCATCGCGGTAAGGCAAAATGTCAACAAGCCGAATAGTTTAAGTCTTATAGTGATGTCTTTTTGATCGTAGACAATATGCAGTGCACAGGGCACCATCGCGAAGCTTATTATGAAATTACAGAACACGATCAAGATCTTAAATGCATATCTTCCGATGCCGCGGGTCGTGAATGGCAAGATGCCGATTGTGTATAGAATCCAGTTATTCAGCTTGAGAACGTATTGAATATCTCGCTGATAGTTGGAGTTCTGTGGCATTGCAGATTCACGTGCATTTGACATGTTCGCGATGACAAGTATTGTTAAAGACTGAATGCGCGACATTGATCGCAAGCCCATCGGATATGCTGCGCTTGCGCTTACTATTAGACGTTCTTTAGATTAGACGTTCTGTTGATAGTCTAACAAATTGTGTGCCTGTTATTAATCGAGAGGTGATCGTGCATGGTGTATTTTATTCTAGCTATCAGTATATCGAATAATTTTTAAATAAACATCACATATTCGCGCTTTTTTTACACAAACTATTTGTCAATATATTATTATAAACACTGCAAATTAGCACCATACATTATGTTAATTAATGATAACACCGACCTGCCACCAATCATTCTTCACATGTTCGATGCAATACAATATCTTAGGACGACGTATCGTGAGAAAGCAATATTTCGTCATCGCGGTAAGGCAAAATGTCAACAAGCCGAATAGTTTAAGTCTTATAGTGATGTCTTTTTGATCGTAGACAATATGCAGTGCACAGGGCACCATCGCGAAGCTTATTATGAAATTACAGAACACGATCAAGATCTTAAATGCATATCTTCCGATGCCGCGGGTCGTGAATGGCAAGATGCCGATTGTGTATAGAATCCAGTTATTCAGCTTGAGAACGTATTGAATATCTCGCTGATAGTTGGAGTTCTGTGGCATTGCAGATTCACGTGCATTTGACATGTTCGCGATGACAAGTATTGTTAAAGACTGAATGCGCGACATTGATCGCAAGCCCATCGGATATGCTGCGCTTGCGCTTACTATTAGACGTTCTTTAGATTAGACGTTCTGTTGATAGTCTAACAAATTGTGTGCCTGTTATTAATCGAGAGGTGATCGTGCATGGTGTATTTTATTCTAGCAATTCTATAAATGGAACAAAAACACTTCCACGGTTTTGCACATATTTACATGAATTTAATTATTTAAGAAATGAAATAAATAGATCTATAAACTAATTTTTTTAAATCAGAAAAAAATTATATATTTTGACATTTTGTGATTTTATTTAAATGTCAAGATTAAATTACTTGTTTACATTCTTTATATAAAAAATAATAAGAAGATTGAAATCGTTTATTTGATGCATATATCGTTCAATGAAAATGATTAATCGAGAAAAGAAAGTGGATATATAAACATTAAATAGCGCATATGTTATTTTATATAATATTATTTATATACCAAGATATCTTCTATATGTTGAATAGGTAAGCCATATTAAATTTAAAATAATCTCTTTGTATATCTGTCTCACATAATTTCAATCATATCTTACATTATTAACGCCCGGAGGAAGCTCAGATATGCTACACTGGTTTTTAATACCTAAACAAATCAAACTAAATCAATATTTTTTCAGCTATAATTTATTACTTTTTTGAAATTTATTTAAAAATGTTAAAGTTGCTAAATATGAAAAAATGAAATTCACTGCTATATTATTACGCAAAAATGCATAATAATTTTTGTTTCTGTTAAATAATTCTGTTATATAAATTATTTTGTGAATATTATTTTTTATGGAATTATTATCTTATTCCAAATTTGAACGTGTATATAGATTTTAAACTAAAATTATAACGCATTAATGTGTTATATTTAAAGTGCCTCACATTTCCAAAAGTTAATAATGATAGATCTACCATTCTACCGGCACTAATTTTTATGGGATGACTGGCCATAGCGATCATTAATATAAGGCTGCGGGCTGATTTTGGCGATAATTGATACCAATCTATCGTATAGCATATCAATCCAATTTGACTGCTCTGCAAACAAATCAACCGCAAACGATTATTCAACATGCGGTTGAAATTAAGCAAATTACATGATTAAAGAAACGAAGATATACCTTTTCCATAAGAAGCTCACCAATATAGCATAATATGTATACATTGAAACAGAACGAAACAAGGAGCAAAGAATAAGTCGCTAAGCCAATTCTATCATCTTCTTGCCAATCCTGTCAAATTGTAGATAACAAATATAATTTTACAGGATCTTTTAACAGTATTTTTTTTTAATGTGGCACATATTAGCGCACCAGTATACAGTAGTATTCGAGCAGACATATCGTGCATACAGAACTAGTGAATTCCACCAAACACACTTCTTGTAAAACTTCCTCTACAATGGCCGCAAATCTAAAATAAATTAATCGCTCTGCTTTTGCACGGAGAAATTTAAAGAAATTTGGATGTGTTATTCCGCGCGCGTCCAGCCTTACTTTAATATAATATATTCAACTACTATGTTACGTATACATAGCATAATGTAAACAGATATACATATAATAGCGCATGCTTATTATCTGATACGAAACACAACCGCCTACAGAACGTATTGGCTGCCCGTTAAGACCAGCTGTTGCATTTGTCTCTTTATTATATCCGTCATACAAAGAATTAACTGGATTATATCATTGAGGATATGCAACAATGTTATTATATAACAATCTTTTTCGTTGTGAGATTAAATTAGGAATAGTAATATCATTTCTTTTTGCTAAATTATACTTATGTTTATAGAATTGTAAAGAGCACTATATAAAAACAAAATAGTATAAATAGTTCGTCGTAAAATATATTTTTTATTATTCATAATTTAGGCTATAAATTATTAAATTTCTTATCTTTAGTTTTTATTTTTCTGCTTGAATTATTTTAATAAGTTATTACTTTAAAATGTTACCTTATTACTCGAACATGATTTTTTACAATGGCAGCAATTCGTTGATGAACATTCGTTGGGCCTTGCTTGAATTTTTCACCATCTAACAGATCTTCCAATCGCGATATAATCATTTGGATCTGTCCACATGCGTGAGTAGCAAATAGGGCTGCCAATCCGCACGCACCAGCTGTTACCGAATATATGGTGTATCCGCACATGCAATGAGCTACATACACAATTTCGTATATCGGGCTAATTTGAGACTGGCGAAATTTACTATAAGTCGGATACACGAGTGGTCTGATGGTTTGATTGTTAACTTTATGCTCGGAACAGAACGGCAGAATCATGTGATAAATGACGCCGGCTGTGTACATGAAAGATGCGCCGATTATCGTTAAATTGCGACCGGTGGCAGCATACTTCAGCATCATTTTACGATCACTTCTAAGTGTCACCTGTCACAGTATTGCCAGCAACTTTATTTATCGATAGACGAAAAATTACTACTAATTTCGCACTCTGTTTAGCGATTACTTTTTTCTTTTTAAATCGAAATTTTAACAGCAATGTAGATAGAAAGAAAACCTTAATTGTTTCACCGCACATTTTTAATTTTCATTGCTCACTATTATTATTTAAATATAACATACACAATTTTTTACTCTATGTTATAATATATTACACGAAATAATTACCTCGTTTTTAAACAACAGTAGGAATTATATAATCAACTCGAAAGAATCAAACTATTTTACAATTAATATTATCTTATTCGTGCATTTTTCTTGTTACTCAAAGCATTTTTCAGTACTTTATAATAAATTCCGCACATTAATGCAATGTTATGTTAAGCATAAATAACACCGACCTGCCACCAATCGCTCTTCACATATTCGATGCAGCGCAGTATTTTAGGGCGACGTATCGCGAGAATGCAGTACTTCGTCATGGCGGTAAGACAAAATGCCAGTAAACCAAACAGTTTAAGTCTTAGAGTGATATCTTTCTCGTCATAAACGATATGCAGGGCGCAGGGCACTATCGCGAAAGCTAATGCGAGATTACAGAGCGCGATCGCAATCGTAGATGCATGTTGTCTGATTCCCTGGGTCGCTACTGGCCAAATACCAAGCGAACCTAGGATCCAGTTATTCAGTTTAAAAATATATCGAATATCTTGCTGATAGCTAAAGTTCTGCGATACCGCGGGTTCGTCGCGGAGTGCACTTATCATGTTTGCAATGACAAGTTCCACTTAAGACTAGACAAGGCAGACGCGGCGACATTGATTACAAAGTTGCGCTTGCGCTTGCGTTGCAAGCGTTCCTTCGTTCTTTCGTTTCCCGATTGTCTAAGAGATCGCATATATGCTATTAACCGAGAAGAATGGTCATGCAAAGTATATTTCATTCTGACAAAATTTAATTTAAATGTATTTCAATGATTAATAAAAAAAATGAAAGTAAGTTAATAAAAGTGAGAAAGAGTAAGTAATTTTTGGATTCTTCTATTAACATAGTATTATATGCATTAAAATTGATATATTTAAATCACTTTATATATATATCACATAATTTCTATAAATTTCTGATATATGTCATATAATTCGATTATACAATATTTACATCACTAACGTCCGCAGGAAGCTCAGATATGCCACGCTAGTCTTTAATACCTAGAACAATTATATTTTTATAAAATAATATGATCTTTTTTTCACAACAGTAATTTAGTTTTTTTTTTGCAATTTTATCTAAATATCAAAATTGTTAAATATGACAAAATAATTGTGTTAGATTATTATGCAAAGGCGGTATAAAATAATGTTTGGAATATTAATTTATTTTCCATATAATTATATTATTTAATTACTTTGAAAAATAATTTTAGATTCCAAACTAGGATTATATGTAATGTATAAATGTTATCTATAATATTTCATACACACACATTTCCAAAAGTTGGTAATGATAAATCTACCATTCTACCAGCACTGATTTTTATGGGATGGCTCGCCATAGCGATTATCAATATAAGACTGCGAGCTGATTTTGGCGATAATTGGTACCAATTAATCATATAACATATATATCCAATTTGACTGCTCTGTAATATTAATCGCGAACAATTATTCAATATGCGGTCAAAATTAAGTTGCATAATCATAGAATAAAAATGTACCTTTTCCACGAGAAGCTCGCCGATGTAACATAATATGTATACATTGAAACAGAAAGAAACAAGGAGCAGAAAATAAGTTGCTAAACTAAGTTTATTATCTTGTTGCCAATCCTATTAAATTGTAAATAGAAAATATAATTTTACGTGGATTTTTCTTATACATTATTGGTTATTTTTTTATATATATACATTAGCGCACCACTATACAGTAGTATTCGAGCAGACATATCGTGCATACAGAACTAGTCAACTCTACTAAACATACTTCTTGTAAAACTTCTTCCACAACAATTGCAAACCTGGAATAATTTACTCTAGTTTATACGAAGAAAATAGATGCATTGCTTCAATCATTCTTACTGTGATATAACTCTATGTATTTTTTCTCTTTCTTTCTTTCTTTCTCTTTCAACTTCTATACGGTATAAGTACGTAGTATATATAATCATTTGCACACGATATATATAATATCGCATGCTTATAGCCTATGTATTGTCTAACATGAAACAGAACTGCTTAACGTATTGGAGGTTTCTTGAGACCACCTGTTGCTCCTTTATTACTTTGTTATACATATCTATTATACTATAAAGTGATAGAAATTAGCAAATTATATGAACAAAGTATTTTGTAATAATGTTAACTTTTTCATTTTGTTATCAGAATTATTTCTTTTCGCTAAATTAACTATGTTTACTGACTTGTTGACGGAGTGTTATATATACTCGTGTATAATTTTTTATGATTTATAATTTAAGCTAAATTATCAAATTTTTTTATCTATGTTTTTTTTATTCATGAATTATTACGAATATTAATAAGTTGTTATTTAAAAATCTTACCTTATTACTCGAACATGATCCTTCACGATGGAAGCAATTCGTTGATGAATTTTCGAGCTTTGCTTGAACCTTTCACCATTTAGGAGATCTTCTAATCGTGATACGATTACTTCGATCTGGCCGCATGCATGAGTGGCGAATAAGGCGGCAAGTCCGTACGCACCAGCTGTCACCGAGTATATGGTGTATCCGCACATGCAATGAGCTACATACACAATTTCATATACCGGGCTAATTTGAGAGTGGCGAAATTTGCTGTAAATTGGATACACTAGCGGTCTGATGGTTTGATTGTTGACTTTGTGCTCGGAAAAAAATGGAATCAAAATCATGTAATAAATGATGCCGGCAGTGTACATGAATGATGCTCCGATAATCGTTAGATTGCGACCAATGGTAGCGTACTTCAGCATCACTTCGCGATCAGATCTGAACGTCACCTGTCACAATATTGCCAATAATTTTTTTATCAAATAAAGAATTATTATTTACGAATTTAGCAATGTAGCAGTAGCTTTTCTCTCTGTAAATCGAACGCCAGCTTTATTGTGTACATAGAAAAAAGAATTTAATTAACCGCACATTCCACTTCTATTATTTTATATTATATTAATATAACAATTATTACGCTATAATAAAATTGCACGAAATGGATGCACTTTTAAATTAACAATAAAAGCATCATGTTCGAAAGATATAATTATTTAATTACATGCATGCTAATTATGAATTTACGGGTGAACTCAAACCTTTTTTTTAATACGTTGTAATGCATTCTGCGCATTGATATATTACTTTATATTAACGACAATACCAACCTGCCACCAGTCGCTTTTCACATATTCGATGCAACGCAGTATCTTAGGTCGACGTATCGCGAGGATGCAGTATTTTGTCATTGCGGTGAGACAAAAGGCCAAAAGGCCGCATAGCTTCAGTCTCATGATGATATCCTTTTCGTCGTAAATGATATGCAAGGCGCACGGCACTAACGCGAAGCTAAATGCGAGATTGCAGATCGCGATCGCAATTTTGGACGCGTGTCGTCCGATACCGCAAATCGCGACTGGCCAAATACCGATCGACCCTAAAATCCAATTGTTCAGCTTGAAAACATTCCGAATGTCTCGCCGATAGCTGGAGTCGTGTTCGTCTTGTGCACTTGGCATGTTCACGATGACAATGTTTGTTGAAAACTGCACGAGCCGAACGCGTAGCATTGATTGCAAGGTCACCGGACATGCGCTTGCGTTCATTCTCTAGTAGTAGTATTCTTTTCGCTGTGAACAGTCTGTCTGAATTGATTGTATGCGATTAACATTGTGGGATCTCGAACGTTAGAGCATTTATTGTGTCGTTCGCAGAGGTAATAAGCTGAAAAAACTCATTTTTTTATATATTTGGTAATTTCGTTAAGAATGTAACTTGATATTTAAACATGTATAAGAAAAATAATTTACTGTAATATAAAATAAAATGGCATTAAACGCATTAAAAATTTTCGTAAATATGACGTATAATCATCGAGGTACTTTCAATAATAGCATAGATAGAAAGAAGCATGCATGCGCTGAAAAATCAATTTTGTCGAGAGTAGTATTGTTGCCATTGCAATTATTATTATAATTTGCAAAGAGAATTCTTCCACAGCATTTCCGTATATTTCTTCTTGACTTTTATTTTAAATTAAATAATAATAAAATATAATTAGAAGCAGAAGAGTGATTTATAAAAGAAAAAAAGCAATATATCTTATATATAATCTTTAATAATAAGAAAATTATTAGAACTTAAAAAATTGAATTTTATAGTGTTTTGAAAATATTATGAATATTTACATTGCTTGTCTTTTCTTTTATTTTTTAAAGGCACATAGGTAAAAGTGAAACGTCTATATCATTTCTTGTGTCTTCTTATTAATTTCAAGATTTATATAAATTTGTTATATATATTATTTGTGCATTAAATAATTTATTTAATATATTTTCACTTAAAAAAAAATCGTTGTTTATCGTAGATTGCTTTTTTCCTCAAAGATGATATAAATTGCATATTATTCTGCATTTATCAAACGGCAGTTCGAAGTAAATTCAAATATGCGACCGAGGTTTTTAGAACCTATAAAATGCGATACCAAAAATATTAATATCGAAATATGTCGACCGTAAATTTTATTTGCTCGAATTTAATCATTCACTTTTGGGTAAGGAAGAATGCATTAATTATATTTTTGTTTTTTAAAAACATAATGATATAAATCGTACTTACATTACCAAAATTAGTAAAGGAAAGACTTATTAATCTTCCAGCGGTAATTTGTGTCGGATGACGAGACATAGTGATCATCAACATGAGATCAAGAGCGGCTTTTCCCGGTAAATTGTACCATTCGATCTTGTACGAAGTATACCCGACTTTGCTACACTATATATCTAATTTTATTTATTTATATATAAAATTACATATGGATTGTACGTATATTATTTAAATATATATATAGAATCACAAGAATTAAATTCTATGAAATTATCCTAATTAATTCAATATAATTACAAGCACCTGCTCCATTAGTAGTTCACCGATGTAGCAGAATATAAAAATATTAAAGATGAAAGAAATTAACAGAAAAAAGTATGTGAAAATTGCTATACGATCGCTATTGTTCCATTCCTGTGAATATGATGCAGTATCGATTCATACATTATATCGGAGAATACTCAGGAGGCAGTATTAAAAATGTCGACATTACTTTTGAAACGTAACTTTTTGGAATGTATAAAATTACCGTAATCAGAGAATATTCTACCAAGCACATTATCAATGTCGTTCCCACTAGCTCGATAAGGCATATCTCGCGTAAAGTATTCTCGATGCTGGCTGAAAATCTATAAAATTTCAATCTAATTTTTGGTACATTTAACATGGAGATAAACTGACGTAATCTTTTATCGATTAAAAATATTCTTGAGAAATTTTTGAGTGCGTAATTTTCTCAACAAACTATAGATTGTATTTTCTCGTATAGATTTCATTGTCGAAATATGCAGATAATTCTCTTCTGAAGATGCAACAGGTAGCAAGTTGGAGGGTACTTACTTCAACGCTCTCACGTGATGTTGCACAATAATCGCCATGCATTGCTCAAACTTTACACGACTGCATTCTTTTTTGATAAGATTTTCCACGCGAGTTAACACGATGTTGACCTGACCGCATGCATGGGCCACAAACATGGCCGCTAAACAGCAAACCGACGTAGTAATGTTAAACATGACAACGCCGGTGAAGCATTGCAGGCAAAAAGCGAACACATAAATTGGCATTAATTGCAAATCAAACAGGATATCAAAACCGAGATAGGCCATCGGTCGAATAGTAATGTTCTGCTCGTTATCGGGCATTTGCGATAGAAATGGCATTATCGTGTTGTAAGAGAGGCCACCGCAATACATGAACACTATACAAAATTTTGACAATATTTGGCCCTTTTCCGCGTCTCTTAACATAATTTCCCGATGATACCCCTCCTGAACCATACGCCAATCCTTAGTGAGAATTTTAATGCATCGCCGAAAGCTCTTATGACGTATTACTAAGAAAAAGTATTTTAGCATAGAGAAAAACACATAACCCAGCGGACCTAGCATCTTCATTTTCTCGCTCATGACACTTCGATCCGTAAAGGTGAATATACTCGTTAATACCAGGAATAAACTGAGCACAGTCCAACACAATGTGAACGAGAACATTGCCAATATCTTTTCGATCCTTGTGGTATCCGGATATACTAGCGGCCAGATACCAAGAACTCGCAATAGCCATCTGTTCCATATCAATATATCAATCACATCTTTCTCATGATTCGCATTGGGCCATATCGGCATCTTGCCCATGCTGCCGTGTCAAAGGCGCGCGAATGACTGAGCGCATTCTATCGATTATAGTGACGGTAGAAAATTTGCGCATGACCATCACACATGCAATGCAGTATTTTCAACTATACGTTATAACAAGGGAGAAGAATTGCGTGTGCTTGACAAATCGATTTTGTCACAGAGATGTATAGCTTTAGTTACATGTTTTCACTTGTAACGATGGTAGCTCCGCATCACAAAAATAATTATATGGTTTTGAATCAAATATTTTTTGACTTATCTATGTGCAATAAAGTATATGAAAAGTAGTGATAAATGAAAGAAAAATCGCAGCAGTGTTTCAGTTCTTTTTGTTTAAACTAGGTAAATACTTTCGTATGGGATACAGTTTTTTTAAGAACAAGACATAAGAATTTAATAACTAAATAAAATGCATTTAAAAAAATATACTTATTTTAAAAATTTACAGCAGTAATAAAAATATTAATCCTTTGTACAGCAATTTTTTGTTTTCGAAGATATTGTGAATAGTATCTATTCTACGAGAAGTGTTCACCGATATAACAAAATATCTCAATATTAAATGTAAAGGAAATCAATAGAATGAAATAGGTCAAGATGGCCACAGCGTCATTATTTACCCATTCTTAAGAGAGTAATAAATAAATAGCTATCACAAAATTCGACAACAGTTGTTCAGTGATAGACAAACTAAGAATTTGTACGAAACTTTAAGAGACACTATTATGTTATTGTTACATTGAGATCTGTTACAATGATTTTTTTTTTATTGTTAAGCAATCAATTCCGTTAAGCATATTTCGCATAGCACTTTCTCTACATTGACCGAAAATCTGGAAATGTGTGTCACGTATTTATTCAAAAATCTAAAAACGCGCCATATGATCTATCCATACAATCTTTGCAATTTTTTACTCACCTTAGTACTCGTTCGTGAAATGCGAAAGACGAAAATTGAAATATATTTCCTGATGTGACACAAGCGCGGGGCTAATGATTTCAGAATCGCGTGCGTTTCATCTTTATCTATAATGTGTGTAATAAATTCTAATTTTTAAATATATTATGTATTTTTTGCTATGCGCATTTGAAATTATAATGATAGTATTATAAGCTTATTTATTAATATTAATATTTTAGGTATATTTTATGATTGATCAAATAAAGATTTGTTATATATATGTTAATTTATTATCGATTTCTATATAATATTTGTTGGGAGCAAAAAATATATTTTTATAGCAAATTTTTGCAGTTAGGAACTATAATAAAAAAATATAATAATTTTTTATTATGTAATTGTCCGAAGCAAATTTAAATATACCACGGACGTTTTAAGTACCTGAAAGAGTAACCAAAATTTAAGGATAAATTAATAATTATGTTTGACATAATAATTTTAATATTAATTTCAGCAAAAACTCACGGCACCAAATGTGTAAATAGATAAATCGAAAAATTTGCCAGCTGTAAGTTTAGGCGGATATTGAGACATCGTGATGATTAATACGAGACCAAGAGCTTTATTTCCGGGTAAATCGTACCAATTAATGTTATAGACGGCTGAACCAATTTTGCTATACTGATGAAAATACAAAAGATTAATATAGATATATTTATATCACTTAATGTGCGAAACTAATAATGTCACAATAAATGTGTAAAACTATATTAAAATATCGTTATAGATATCACACATTATTGATTTTAAAATTGTATTATGTGTTTTGCATTTAATTATATGTATATGTGATGATCACACACACAATAATATTATTTTTGCACAAAAATTCAACAATTAAAATAAAATAAATAAATGAAATACATTTTATAAAAGCTTGTTTTTAAAATATATAACGTTATTGTTACATTGAGATCTGTTACAATGATTTTTTTTTATTGTTAAGCAATCAATTCCATTAAGCATATTTCGCATAGCGAACTTTCTCTACATTGACCGAAAATCTGGAAATGTGTGTCACGTATTTATTCAAAAATCTAAAAACGCGCCATATGATCTATCCATACAATCTTTGCAATTTTTTACTCACCTTAGTACTCGTTCGTGAAATGCGAAAGACGAAAATTGAAATATATTTCCTGATGTGACACAAGCGCGGGGCTAATGATTTCAGAATCGCGTGCGTTTCATCTTTATCTATAATGTGTGTAATAAATTCTAATTTTTAAATATATTATGTATTTTTTGCTATGCGCATTTGAAATTATAATGATAGTATTATAAGCTTATTTATTAATATTAATATTTTAGGTATATTTTATGATTGATCAAATAAAGATTTGTTATATATATGTTAGTTTATTATCGATTTCTATATAATATTTGTTGGGAGCAAAAAATATATTTTTATAGCAAATTTTTGCAGTTAGGAACTATAATAAAAAAATATAATAATTTTTTATTATGTAATTGTCCGAAGCAAATTTAAATATACCACGGACGTTTTAAGTACCTGAAAGAGTAACAAAAATTTAAGGATAAATTAATAATTATGTTTGACATAATAATTTTAATATTAATTTCAGCAAAAACTCACGGCACCAAATGTGTAAATAGATAAATCGAAAAATTTGCCAGCTGTAAGTTTAGGCGGATATTGAGACATCGTGATGATTAATACGAGACCAAGAGCTTTATTTCCGGGTAAATCGTACCAATTAATGTTATAGACGGCTGAACCAATTTTGCTATACTGATGAAAATACAAAAGATTAATATAGATATATTTATATCACTTAATGTGCGAAACTAATAATGTCACAATAAATGTGTAAAACTATATTAAAATATCGTTATAGATATCACACATTATTGATTTTAAAATTGTATTATGTGTTTTGCATTTAATTATATGTATATGTGATGATCACACACACAATAATATTATTTTTGCACAAAAATTCAACAATTAAAATAAAATAAATAAATGAAATACATTTTATAAAAGCTTGTTTTTAAAATATATAACAATAATGAACTTTATAATTCTTTGTATAACAATTTGTTAAATTGTTGAATAGAGTGATGCACGTAATGTAATTAATAGTAAATCCGTGAAAAATTGTCTTATCCTTAAAGACATAACGATTTACCTGTTCCACGAGGAGTTCGCCGATATAACAAAATATCAGAATATTAAATGTAAAGGAAATCAATAGAATAAAATAGGTTAAAATGGCTGTAGCATCGCTATTTTCCCATTCCTAAAAAATATATGACTTTCATAAAATTCGACAAAACTTGTTCAATGAGTTTCAAATTAAGAATTTGTGCAACTTTAGGGAAGACTATTATATTATCATGACAACGATATTTATTATCATGATATCTCCTTTACCGTTAAGCAATAGTATTCGAGTAAGCATATAATCAAAGTGGAAGCCACCAGTTCCATTAAGCATATTTCGCGTAGCACTTCTTCTACATTAGTGGAAAATCTGGAAGCGTATCACGTATTTCGCCGCGCCTCATTATCTATTTAGATCATCTTCGTATTTTTTTACTCACCTCAATACTCGCACATGATGCCTCGCTATACCGCGTAGACGTTTCTCCACAGTGGTATCCTTGTTCCTTTTTCCATCGACCAGGTCATCCAACATCGTCATTAATATCTGCAGTTGTCCACAAGCGTGCGTCACAAAGATCGCTGCCAAACTGCACGCTGCTGTCGTGATGTTATACGTGATTAGCGCAAACAGACAGTGGATGAGAAACACGATCTCGTAAACTGGGCTGGCTTCAGGATCGAAGAAGAGGTTGTAGCCAGGATAGGTGAGCGGTCTGTGCGTGATATTCTGGTCGACTTGCCTAGAAGATAACGGCAGGATCGTATGATAAGACAATCCACCGGTATAAAGGAAGATCGCGCATAACATGGTGAGTCTGCGGCCAACCAGTGCATTCTTCATCATAATTTCGCGATGATCTTGATATCGAACGATCCGCCAGTCGTCCTCGACGTGCCGAATGCATCTTCCGAATGCGGCGCTGCGCACACCGAGATAGCAATACTTGATCGTGGAAGTCAGACAGAAACCGACCGGACCGAAGAGCTTGACTTTGACGTTAATGTCCTTCTCGTAGAACAAAGTGTGCAATCCGGAAGGTATCAGGACGAAGCACAGAGCGGAGAAGCACGTGACGATCAGTGCTAGGGAGATGAGCTTTTCATTTCGCGACGCATGACCGTAGATGAAGTGCCAGATACCGATCGGTTTCAAGACCCATCGACACAGCTGCATGGTGTAACGTATGTCGTGCTCGTAATGTGCATTGTGCTCAACCATGGTTTCTGGAAGTTGGGATCGATCGCACATGCTGTCACCCGTAAGGTGCAACGAAGACTGAAACTCGCATACGGCGGCGTCCCGATGTTCGCAACGCGACGCAAGCGCGGGGAATAATGATTCCGCGTGCGTTTCATGTCTGTCATGTGTGGTAAACCATACATACGTAGATAATTGACTTTTCTATGGTCATTGCTCGTCTGAGGGTGCTGTAATGTGTGAGTGCAAAGAGATCTGAAGTTCATGACAAGTTATAATATAGTAGCACGCATATAATCCACAATTTCAATATCTTTCAAATACGCAACTTATCGTTGTAAATCATACGTCTTCGCGATTTCTAAAATGTTATGTATACAATCATTATATATAATATAATATTATGCATTTGTCTTTTAAAATACAATTGCAACATGCGTATTTTCTAATCTTTTTTGTATATATAACATAGCATATTATAATTTTTGAATATAATATATTTTTTGTTATATATATTTAATTATATATATAATGGTAATATTATAATTTTATTTACTAAAACATTTGTTAGACTAATAATCTTTTTGTATACTTACATTACCGAAAGTAGAGAGGGAAAGCTCGATCATTTTTCCAGCAGTGATTTTGACCACGATGCTAGAACGTAAAATTATCAGAACAAAACCGAGGGCACTGTTTCCAGGTAATAGATACCATTTTGTCATATAGGCGATTTCGCCAACTTGGTCGCACTGTTATAACCCATTTTATATACCTGTTACGATTAAATCGGAAAATACGTTCGCGGCAGTATAGTGTTTCAATAAAACTCATAGGGAAAATTAACTATTTTGCTCTAGATTATACAATTTCTTATTAATCACCAAAAAAATCTTTAAAGTTCTAATTTTTTATATAACAGCGCTGACATTACCTGTTCCGAAAGGATCTCCCCGATGTAACAAAATATAAAGATATTGAAAGTGACAGAGATCAATATTATACCGTACGCAATTATACCTTTACTGTCTTGATTCCATTCCTGAAAAAGATTAGTTAATTTATACAAAAAATAGATAAAACTAATGTGTAAATGTTACATGTGAATTTCATGATGTGCGCTTACCAATATGCAATAATATCCTAAGAGGCACATATGCATTGTGCATCCCCCTATTTCCACGAGACAAACAACATTCGTAATTTTCTCTATGTAGGATACAAAGCTAAAAATGTATTTAGAAATACGTAATATGCATTATAATAATTAATTGTTTGCACATATTTTCTCATATACATATATATGATTTATTAATACATATTATATTATATAAAGACGTATATTTTAGAACATATTTATTCAATAAGTAAGGTTAATGTATTATTAAACAATATCTGGTGTATTATTAAATTTAAAGCAAAAGATAAAAATAAATCCGTTTTGGTTATATATTGTACAAAAAAATTAACTAAAAATCTACTAAAAATCTAATTAACATTTAAGAAATTAATAAGGTTGTCATGTAAAACACAAATATGAATTTCGCGAAATTGAAATCTACATAATTCAATTCATTCAATTCTTACCTAAGTATCTTTAAATGATGCTCGACGACAACTGCGAATTTTTGCTGCGAAAAGTCTCTCTTTTCATTCTTGTCGATGAAATTATCTAACAAGGATATCAGAATCTTTAATTGACCACAGGCATGCATTACAAAAACGGAAGTGATACTACATGTAGCTGCCACTATGGAATTTACTACAAACGTAGATAAAAATTGTATCGCAAACACTATTTCGTACGTCGGGCTTGTCGTAGTATCCAGAATCTTATCATAGAACGCGAAAGGCAGGGAATGCACCGACACGTTATCAGCGGTGGACTCGTCCAACGTCATTCCTCGGAAGATACTGTAGGAGAACACTCCGCTGTGCACGAAAGTCGCGGCGAATATCGCGATGAAGCGACCGATCCTGGCGTTCTTCAACATCACTTCTCGCTCCTCTATTTTCGTCACGGCTCGCCAATCTGATTCGATATGTTCGATACATCGACGTATGTCGCCGACATGCGTCAGCAACGTGCAGTACTTGAGACTTGCGAGCACCCAATTGCTGAGAGGCCCGAAATCGCGTACCTTTGCCTCCACGTCCTTGGTCTCATCCAGAAAAATAGCCAACGCACAAGGTATTAAAGTACTAGCGATGAGGAAAACGCACACTAGCAGTAGCACCATCGACAGAATCTTTTCCTTGATCGATGATACTGGCCAGATGCTTATTGGCCTCAGGAGCCAACGAATTGGTTGTATGCTATACTCCGTATCCTTTATGTAGTCGAATATGATCGGAAAATTCTGCAGGGAACTCTTCATGTTCGCTTTGCAAGCGCACGGACACGATTGAGCAAATAATCATCCGAAAAAAAACGATGAGTGATAGTCATATAGAGTAACGCGTGCGCATTTTGCCGACTATACTTTCGAATAATACACGCGTCTCTTGGGGAATCGATATTTACGGTGATAGCGTATTGAAGCAATGGTGGGTTTATTACACGATAGACAGCTGATTGCACGCAATAACAGCTGGGTCACGCAAATAATTCACTGTTTTGTTGAAAGAATAATTCTATAAATATGAATAGAAATAAATTATAATAATTATTGAAATATTAACAAAATAATTCTCTATATTTGACTTACAGTGCCAAAAGTATTCAGGGATAAATCACAGAACTTGCCAGCCGTAAGCTTGGGTGGATAATGAGACATCGCGATGATCAATACGAGATCGAGAGCTTTATGGCCAGGTAAGTCGTACCAATTAACTTCATACGCGGCTGAAGCAATTTTGCTATACTAATAAATGTATATATATTAATACTTTACATATTGTATAAAATACTATTATATTATTCATTATAATCTGCAAAATTGTGTTTGAAATTTGTAATATGATAACAATGCTAAGGCTCTGCCATGATTATTGCTGCTCATTTATACAAATAAGACAGCATGATTAAAGAAAAAAAGAATAATTCTTTTTTTATTGTTAGAAATATTATTATATATAAAAGATATATACCTCTTCCACAATGAGCTCGCCGATATAACAAAATATTAGAATATTGAACGTTAAAGATATCAGTAGAATAAAATATGTAAAGATTGCCACGGCGTCGCTATTTTCCCATTCCTGAGAAGGCAAATGTACAATTACATATTTATTATTTATCAATATGAGAAAGAAAAACATTTTTAATCATTATAATTCTCATTACTATCATAATTTTGAATATAAGAAATTATATGAATGAAGAGAAAAACAGTGTCATTATCATTTGACATTGGTTATTACATTCCTCTCACCGTCATGCAATAGTACTCGAGTAAGCATATAATCAAAGTTGCGGCTACCAGTTCCATCAAGCATATTTCATGCAACACTTCCTCCACATCGGCCGTAAATCTAGAAACGCGCCATGAATCTACTCGAAAATCTAAAAACACGCGTCATCGAAATTATCCTGGAGCTTTTCCCATTTTCATCTCACCTCAGCACGCGCACGTGATGCCTCGTTATTAAAGACAGACGCTTGTCCACGGTCGTGTTCTTGTTTTTTTTACCATCCACCATGTCGTCCAACAGCGTCATCAATATCTGCACTTGTCCGCACGCGTGCGTCGCAAAAATCGCTGCCAAACTGCACACCGCCGTCGTGATACTGTACTGGATCATAGCGGATAGGCAATGTACACAAAAGATAATCTCGTAAACGGGACTTGCCTGAGGATCGAAGTAAATATCGTAGCCGGGATAAACCAACGGTCTATTCGTGTAGTTATTGTTCGTTTTCATAGATAACAGCGGCATAATTGTATGATAAGACATTCCACCGGTGTAAAGAAAAATCACGCATAATGTGGTGAGTCTGCGGCCCACTAGTACATTTCTCAGCATCATTTTACGATGATCTTGATATTGAACCATCTGCCAGTCATGTTCGACATGCTTGATGCATTTTCCAATCGCCGTACCGCGCATTCCGAGGAAGCAATACTTTATCGCGGAAGTCAGGCAGAAGCCAACCGGACCAAAGAGCTTAAGCTTAACGTTGATGTCTTTCTCGCGAAGTAGAGTGTATGGACCGGAAGGTACGAGCACGAAACACAAGACAGAAAAGCATGCGAAAATCAGCGTTATCGAAAGCAGTTTCTCGTATTGCGACGAATGGCCATAAACGAGATGCCAGATGCCGATCGGTTTCAGAATCCAACGGCATAGCTGCATAGTATAACGTATATCATTCTCGTAATGCACATTGTATATCTTATCCGGAAGTCTGGATCGATCGCGCATGCTGTCGTCCGCGGGGGATAAACGTCGACTGACAATGAAGCACGCGGACGACGGCGTCACGACGTCCGCGAGGCGACGCAAGCGTGGGGAATAATGATTCCGCAATCGCGTGCATATACGATTTATGTCTACCATGTGTAACGAAGTCAGAAGATACATGCGTATGCGAGGGGTTATCCCCTTTCCCGGTCATTGCATGTCCGAGGGTTCGATGATGACTGAAAGTGCGTAGGGACGTGAAGTTCACGACGAGTTCTAACATAGTTTCGCGGATATATTTCTAGTATTTCCGTAGTGCGTAACGCAGTGCGTTGAAAGTATCGCAGATAAAGAATAAGTATGTGCATTGAATTACCGTATTTTTTTACACAACATCTAATTATAACACAATCTATAATTTTAGATTTTATTGTGAACGTAATTAATTTTTAATTCACAGTTTCAATTATGTTTATCAATTTTCTAAATTTATTTCTTTTTATTTTTAGTTTATATTTACATAAATGATAATTTACTGAAAATGATTTATTGACGAATATTGATTTGCTAACATATATCTAATTTGTATTAGCGCTAATGTTACATTTGATAACAATAATGGCGCGTCGTATCAGACGTAAAAAGTACGAAGTAAATTCATGTAAGCCATGGCTGCTTTCACAATCTGAAATGTTTCTTGTCTTACATTTATATTGTGCGCGCGATAAATAGTTCTGTCATTATCTACTTACGCTGCAAAAACTGGCCAAAGATAACTCCATAAATTTTCCTGGTTTGATCGTGGTAATCGTGGTATTCATTACTAATATTAAACCGAGCGCACTTTTACCCGGTAAATAATACCAGTTTATCATGTAAGACTTCGTAGCAATTTGTGCAATTTGTGCAAAAATTAGATTGATGTTTTCTATGGAAAATAATTCTCGCAATGCATTTAGAATGCAATTATTTATATCACATTAGGTTTTCATGTTATAACCAAAAATTTGTATATATTTTTTCTTATAAAATCAGATTTAATAAATTTAATATAACTAAGCATTCTGAAAGAATTGATAATAAATTAATCGGGAAAATTAAATTTACATTAATTTGTTCGAGTTCTCAGATTAGCTGACTGCGTGATTGCACTTTGAATTTGCAAATATCACAATTTTTTGTACTAAATACAAAGATTGTACGATGTAATTATAGTTGAAGTACCTGTTCGGCAAGGAGTTCTCCAATATAGCAAAGAATAAATATATTGAACGTAAAGGATATGAGTAACGAGCAGAATGTCATCGTTCCTAAAGTTTCACGATGTTCCCATTCCTAAAAGGCTAACATCAAAATGTCGTGAACAAGAAACTGTTATAGTTTTTTATATTATGTTACTCATGTACTTAAAACGTTTTCTGCGATTATATTTCGTACCGTCATCATATTGAATGCCAAAAAACATATATTGAGCGTACATCCTACTACATCCACGAAGAAAATCTCATTTAATAATCCCTCGGTGCGAGTTATAAAACTGTAAGTTATGTAAAAACTGTAGAAAAAAGAGCCGAAATATTTTCTTTGATTTTATTCATAATAATTGAGAAATCACGCGTTTGTCTACACAAGATTTTTATTTATTTTATATATTTCATTCAAAATCATATTAGAACTCTGATATTTCGTAAGAAAGAAGATTTTTGATTATAATTTAATTCTTTTATGTTTGCGTATATTTTTCTTCACGTATAAATCGCGATTATAAGATATTATTAATACGGAAGTTAATGCGCATGTTACCTTAATATTCTAATGTGATATTTCACGATGTCGCTGAGCCTTTCCTCGGGCGTCTTTCCGCTGATGCTCTTTCTTTTTTTTCCGTCCGCAAGATTCTCCATCTTTAGCATGAGAATCCGGAACTGACCGCAAGCATGCATGACGAATACCGCGGCCAGGCTGCAGACACCGATGGTGAGCGTGTAAATGGCGTAACCAGCTAGAGTTTGCGTGAATTGAGCGATCTCAAAGGACGGAGTGGTCCGTGGATCGAGGAGGCCGCGGTAGATCGGGAAGGACAGTAATCTCACCGTCTCGTTATCGATTATCTCCGTTCTTTTTGCACAAAGCGGCATCAGCGTGGTATAAAAGAAGCCAGCGGAATACATGAAGGCCGCGCTGACGAAAGAAAGCCATCTGCCAAATTTGGCATTGTCCAACATGACTTCGCGGTCCTTCTCGTGACCCAGCCTGACTCGATCCCAGTCCGCGCGGATGTGTCGGATGCATTCGCTGATGCGTTCGCCGCGGGCGATGAGGATGTATTGCTTTACCACGGCCATCAGGAAGAAACTGATTGGACCAATCATTCTGATTTTCATGTCGAGATCAGTGTCTACTAGAATGGTGCCGAGAGTGCACGGGACGAGCAGAAAACATATTAGAAAGCAGCTGATCACCGACAAGATCACGCAGCTGATCTTCTCCGTTGTGGTTTCGCAAAGTGTCAGAGGCCACGCGCCAACCGGTTTTAGGAACCAGCGATTCAGCTGGATGCTATAGTTCCAACCGTCTATCGCGGACTCGAGAGAATGATCGTACATGGTGAATGACTAAATCGTAACGACACGCACAACTGACTGAACGCGAGCGGACTGATCACGAAGTATGCGCATGTGCATTTTCCGTCTGTCTCTGGACACTCGTGCGTCCGTGCATAAACGCAATTGATCCTTCCTACTTCGCCATTTTATTATTAATGAGACTTCAATAGGTTTTACTTTCTGGGATTTCATTGCGTGTTGCGTGCAGGTCCTCTCAAGGGGATGCGAAAAGGGAGTTTCACCAAGTAGAGTTCTGAGGATATTATTCATGATTGAGGGGGAATGCGTAATGTGTATGCCGGGTTTCGTTTCCTGCTTCATATTTTCTGATATGAACAGTAGACGATTTTCTACTTTTGTCTTACTTCGTATATATGATCATAGTAAGTATAATAAGACAAACTTCTCTGCGAAAGGTTGACAGAAATGTTTCTTGAAGTTATGCAATATATTAATGATTATAATTATACAATATAATCATATTCGATGAAAAAGATATGTAATAACAACTCTGTGAACAGTGAAGCTTGATTTATTTTGATAAACAAAATACTGTTATATATCTAATGAGTATAATAGCTTATAAAATCAAATTAAAAAAATTATTTAATATATTTAATATTAAAATATTAAAGAGTTTTTAGAGTACGTTAAAATATGTTATTGATGCTTTCTAAACCTGGAAGTAAGATTGATGTTACATTTTTATAAAATATTTTATAAAATTATGTGATGTAAGTATAAATTGCATGAATGAATATGACATATTTTTATTCTGCAAAATTTATGCAGTTTTCAGAAAATTGCATATATTATATCTATTCAAAAACTGAAACTTATATTGACAATTTACGTAAATTTTATTTACAATATTTTGTTAGTGTATGACTTGCACCGGAAAATGTGTCCTTATTTAAGATAGAAATATATTACATAGTAAATTTATTAGATTTCTCTGTTTGTTATTTTATAATAAATTGTCTATATTGCATATTGTTTACTTTTCTCACATTATGATTATGTTATTATTTATGTAATCAATGTTCGAAATATATTTAAATATGCTAATGCAGATTTAATTACCTGAAATAGTTAAAAATTACACATTTAAAAAGAAGTCATCACTCTTTGAAAAAAAAAAAAATATATATATATATAAATGATTTATATATATATAATTTTTTCACACGATTTACATATTTATATATTTCTCTTTGCATCACTCACATCACCGAACGTAATAAATGACAGCTGAACAATGTTCCCAGCAGTAATTTTAAGGGCAGTGTCGGATCTTAAAATTATCAAAACGAGTCCAAGGGCCGTTTTCCCAGGCAAGAGATACCAATTCGTCATATAAGCAGATTTACCAACTTGTCCGCCCTGTTAAAGGCCGTTTTATATATACCTGTTATAATGCAATTGAAGAGACCCCAACAATTTTTGATTTCAATAAATTTCACAATTATAAACTATATTATAGGCGTAATTGCTTTTTTATTATAGCATAAAATTGTTTATTATTTTCAATTTGAGATATTACCTGCTCAGAAAGGACCTCTCCTATGTAACAAAATATAAAAATATTAAAAGTAACTGAAGTTAATATTATACAATATGAAATAATATTCTGTTTGTTATCTTGTACCCAATCCTAAAAGGAATAATGTTAGAAATATATATAGTCAAATGGATAAATAATAAAGTAAAAATAAGCACTATACATAAATTCCGAAACATATCCATACCATAATGCAATAATATCCTAAAAGACATATGTGCATCGTACATCCGACTAATTCTACAAGACATATTATATTCGTAATTCTTTCTGTACGGGATACAAGTCTGCAAATATAATGTACATCACAATCTACCGTAATTATCTTGTAATAAGTCTTGTTCGATTGTGAATTATGCATAAAATTTGCATTGAAAAAATTTTCTTATATTAATTATTTATTATTACTTTAGAATTAAACTTGTGATCGAGATGCAAAATATCACAAAATATCATGTGTACAACAAAAAGTCAAGAATAATAGCTTACCTCAACACTCTCAGATGATGCTCCACAATGATGGCGAACCTTTGTTTTATAGAATTTTTCTCTTCATTTTGTCCGTCCAGAAGATTGTCTAACCAGGACATTAAAATTTTGAGCTGGCCGCACGCGTGCATCACGAAAACCGCCGCGAGGCCACACGCGGCAACCGTGACGGAATTGACGACAAAGGTCGAGAAGCATTGTAGAAAAAACACGAACTCGTATGCCGGACTGAAATGCGCGTTCAGGATCTTGCTATAGAAGGGATAAGGTAAGGCGCGAACCATCACACTGCTGTTATCCATGTATAAAACGTCTTTGGAAAAAACTCGGGCAACATTGTACGAAAAAACACCACTATGCATAAACACGGTGCAGAAGCCGGCGATGAATCTACCTATTTTGGCATTTCTCAGCATTATCTGCCGATCTTCGACTTTTTTAATGAGCCGCCAGTCCGTCTCTACGTGCTTTACGCAGCTGCGTATGTCATCGACATGCATCAAGAGACAGGAATAATTTATCATCGCCATGAACCAGAAGGTGAGCGGCCCGAAGCTACGCAACTTGACTTCGAAGGTCTCCTGCGACTCCAAAAAGATACTTAGACCACTCGGTATCATGATGGCAATTATCAGAAAATAGCATATAAATATCAGAAATTTGGAACGGGCCTTTTCAACGATCGAAATGTTGGTAGATCGTGGCCATAGATTAATAGCTTTGAGAATCCAACGTATTATCTGAATACTATACTCGTTGTCGATCAAGTACGTAGATGCAATGGTGCCAGGATTATTCATGGTGTCATGCCCCATGATTTTCTGACGAAGGTAGCTAGTTTACTGAGCTACCCCTGCGCTGTCGTACACAGTAGTAACAGTCAACGCGTGCGCAGACAGTGAACGGCACGTAATGCGCAAGGTGGTCTTTACCCATGTATTGTTGTGTATTATTATGGTCATTTGCAACATTGCCGCGGCAACAGGTAGAAACAGTTCGTAATCGATACTTGGTATTGAAGTTTCGTGCATCGTGTATTACAGTTTTGAAAAAGCAGTTATGTTGTAGATCGCATCATCATGATTTATTAAATAAAATAAAATAATTAATTTTATTAACATAATTGTATATAGCAAAATAGCAAAATATATATTGCAAATTTAAAAGAGCAAGCAAAGTATCTAAATTTTATTTTGAGAACAGAGAAGAATATTATATAGTATTCTCCCATAAATATATCATTATTATTTAATTATTTAATAGCTTACTATTCGCTATTTACTTACATGCTCTACTTAATATATTAAAAATTATTAATATTTACGTAATAAGAGTACGAAGTATGTTCAAATATGCTAATGCAGATTTAATTACCTGAAACAGTTATTAGTCATATTGTCGCTATAAAAAATATATTTATTCAGTTAATGATTAACTTTCAAAATAATTAATTTATTTTTAAAGAATCTTTATATATATTATATATATATATATATATAAGATATATCTATCTGAATTGAGAGATACATTTTTGTATACTTACATTACCGAAAGTAGAGAGGGAAAGCTCGATCATTTTTCCAGCAGTGATTTTGACCACGATGCTAGAACGTAAAATTATCAGAACAAAACCGAGGGCACTGTTTCCAGGTAATAGATACCATTTTGTCATATAGGCGATTTCGCCAACTTGGTCGCACTGTTATAACCCATTTTATATACCTGTTACGATTAAATCGGAAAATACGTTCGCGGCAGTATAGTGTTTCAATAAAACTCATAGGGAAAATTAACTATTTTGCTCTAGATTATACAATTTCTTATTAATCACCAAAAAAATCTTTAAAGTTCTAATTTTTTATATAACAGCGCTGACATTACCTGTTCCGAAAGGATCTCCCCGATGTAACAAAATATAAAGATATTGAAAGTGACAGAGATCAATATTATACCGTACGCAATTATACCTTTACTGTCTTGATTCCATTCCTGAAAAAGATTAGTTAATTTATACAAAAAATAGATAAAACTAATGTGTAAATGTTACATGTGAATTTCATGATGTGCGCTTACCAATATGCAATAATATCCTAAGAGGCACATATGCATTGTGCATCCCCCTATTTCCACGAGACAAACAACATTCGTAATTTTCTCTATGTAGGATACAAAGCTAAAAATGTATTTAGAAATACGTAATATGCATTATAATAATTAATTGTTTGCACATATTTTCTCATATACATATATATGATTTATTAATACATATTATATTATATAAAGACGTATATTTTAGAACATATTTATTCAATAAGTAAGGTTAATGTATTATTAAACAATATCTGGTGTATTATTAAATTTAAAGCAAAAGATAAAAATAAATCCGTTTTGGTTATATATTGTACAAAAAAATTAACTAAAAATCTACTAAAAATCTAATTAACATTTAAGAAATTAATAAGGTTGTCATGTAAAACACAAATATGAATTTCGCGAAATTGAAATCTACATAATTCAATTCATTCAATTCTTACCTAAGTATCTTTAAATGATGCTCGACGACAACTGCGAATTTTTGCTGCGAAAAGTCTCTCTTTTCATTCTTGTCGATGAAATTATCTAACAAGGATATCAGAATCTTTAATTGACCACAGGCATGCATTACAAAAACGGAAGTGATACTACATGTAGCTGCCACTATGGAATTTACTACAAACGTAGATAAAAATTGTATCGCAAACACTATTTCGTACGTCGGGCTTGTCGTAGTATCCAGAATCTTATCATAGAACGCGAAAGGCAGGGAATGCACCGACACGTTATCAGCGGTGGACTCGTCCAACGTCATTCCTCGGAAGATACTGTAGGAGAACACTCCGCTGTGCACGAAAGTCGCGGCGAATATCGCGATGAAGCGACCGATCCTGGCGTTCTTCAACATCACTTCTCGCTCCTCTATTTTCGTCACGGCTCGCCAATCTGATTCGATATGTTCGATACATCGACGTATGTCGCCGACATGCGTCAGCAACGTGCAGTACTTGAGACTTGCGAGCACCCAATTGCTGAGAGGCCCGAAATCGCGTACCTTTGCCTCCACGTCCTTGGTCTCATCCAGAAAAATAGCCAATGCACAAGGTATTAAAGTACTGGCGATGAGGAAAACGCACACTAGCAGTAGCACCATCGACAGAATCTTTTCCTTGATCGATGATACTGGCCAGATGCTTATTGGCCTCAGGAGCCAACGAATTGGTTGTATGCTATACTCCGTATCCTTTATGTAGTCGAATATGATCGGAAAATTCTGCAGGGAACTCTTCATGTTCGCTTTGCAAGCGCACGGACACGATTGAGCAAATAATCATCCGAAAAAAAACGATGAGTGATAGTCATATAGAGTAACGCGTGCGCATTTTGCCGACTATACTTTCGAATAATACACGCGTCTCTTGGGGAATCGATATTTACGGTGATAGCGTATTGAAGCAATGGTGGGTTTATTACACGATAGACAGCTGATTGCACGCAATAACAGCTGGGTCACGCAAATAATTCACTGTTTTGTTGAAAGAATAATTCTATGGTGCTTTACTTTCTGCATCTTTATTTAAAAGAATGTAATGAACATTTTTTGCGTTATTATTAACAATGTATATTAGTTATATCTTATTTCTCAATTTTTTTATTATTTTAAAATGGCAATCAGAAATTAAATAATATAATTAATTTGCGCTTATATCGAGCGGTCTCAAAAGAAGAAAGTACAATCTAATAAGATATTAAAAAATAATAATGGATGCCAGAGAAAATTTAATAAATTTTAAACCGAGCGCACTTTTACCCGGTAAATAATACCAGTTTATCATGTAAGACTTCGTAGCAATTTGTGCACACTGTTAAAAAATTAGATTGATGTTTTCTATGGAAAATAATTCTCGCAATGCATTTAGAATGCAATTATTTATATCACATTAGGTTTTCATGTTATAACCAAAAATTTGTATATATTTTTTCTTATAAAATCAGATTTAATAAATTTAATATAACTAAGCATTCTGAAAGAATTGATAATAAATTAATCGGGAAAATTAAATTTACATTAATTTGTTCGAGTTCTCAGATTAGCTGACTGCGTGATTGCACTTTGAATTTGCAAATATCACAATTTTTTGTACTAAATACAAAGATTGTACGATGTAATTATAGTTGAAGTACCTGTTCGGCAAGGAGTTCTCCAATATAGCAAAGAATAAATATATTGAACGTAAAGGATATGAGTAACGAGCAGAATGTCATCGTTCCTAAAGTTTCACGATGTTCCCATTCCTAAAAGGCTAACATCAAAATGTCGTGAACAAGAAACTGTTATAGTTTTTTATATTATGTTACTCATGTACTTAAAACGTTTTCTGCGATTATATTTCGTACCGTCATCATATTGAATGCCAAAAAACATATATTGAGCGTACATCCTACTACATCCACGAAGAAAATCTCATTTAATAATCCCTCGGTGCGAGTTATAAAACTGTAAGTTATGTAAAAACTGTAGAAAAAAGAGCCGAAATATTTTCTTTGATTTTATTCATAATAATTGAGAAATCACGCGTTTGTCTACACAAGATTTTTATTTATTTTATATATTTCATTCAAAATCATATTAGAACTCTGATATTTCGTAAGAAAGAAGATTTTTGATTATAATTTAATTCTTTTATGTTTGCGTATATTTTTCTTCACGTATAAATCGCGATTATAAGATATTATTAATACGGAAGTTAATGCGCATGTTACCTTAATATTCTAATGTGATATTTCACGATGTCGCTGAGCCTTTCCTCGGGCGTCTTTCCGCTGATGCTCTTTCTTTTTTTTCCGTCCGCAAGATTCTCCATCTTTAGCATGAGAATCCGGAACTGACCGCAAGCATGCATGACGAATACCGCGGCCAGGCTGCAGACACCGATGGTGAGCGTGTAAATGGCGTAACCAGCTAGAGTTTGCGTGAATTGAGCGATCTCAAAGGACGGAGTGGTCCGTGGATCGAGGAGGCCGCGGTAGATCGGGAAGGACAGTAATCTCACCGTCTCGTTATCGATTATCTCCGTTCTTTTTGCACAAAGCGGCATCAGCGTGGTATAAAAGAAGCCAGCGGAATACATGAAGGCCGCGCTGACGAAAGAAAGCCATCTGCCAAATTTGGCATTGTCCAACATGACTTCGCGGTCCTTCTCGTGACCCAGCCTGACTCGATCCCAGTCCGCGCGGATGTGTCGGATGCATTCGCTGATGCGTTCGCCGCGGGCGATGAGGATGTATTGCTTTACCACGGCCATCAGGAAGAAACTGATTGGACCAATCATTCTGATTTTCATGTCGAGATCAGTGTCTACTAGAATGGTGCCGAGAGTGCACGGGACGAGCAGAAAACATATTAGAAAGCAGCTGATCACCGACAAGATCACGCAGCTGATCTTCTCCGTTGTGGTTTCGCAAAGTGTCAGAGGCCACGCGCCAACCGGTTTTAGGAACCAGCGATTCAGCTGGATGCTATAGTTCCAACCGTCTATCGCGGACTCGAGAGAATGATCGTACATGGTGAATGACTAAATCGTAACGACACGCACAACTGACTGAACGCGAGCGGACTGATCACGAAGTATGCGCATGTGCATTTTCCGTCTGTCTCTGGACACTCGTGCGTCCGTGCATAAACGCAATTGATCCTTCCTACTTCGCCATTTTATTATTAATGAGACTTCAATAGGTTTTACTTTCTGGGATTTCATTGCGTGTTGCGTGCAGGTCCTCTCAAGGGGATGCGAAAAGGGAGTTTCACCAAGTAGAGTTCTGAGGATATTATTCATGATTGAGGGGGAATGCGTAATGTGTATGCCGGGTTTCGTTTCCTGCTTCATATTTTCTGATATGAACAGTAGACGATTTTCTACTTTTGTCTTACTTCGTATATATGATCATAGTAAGTATAATAAGACAAACTTCTCTGCGAAAGGTTGACAGAAATGTTTCTTGAAGTTATGCAATATATTAATGATTATAATTATACAATATAATCATATTCGATGAAAAAGATATGTAATAACAACTCTGTGAACAGTGAAGCTTGATTTATTTTGATAAACAAAATACTGTTATATATCTAATGAGTATAATAGCTTATAAAATCAAATTAAAAAAATTATTTAATATATTTAATATTAAAATATTAAAGAGTTTTTAGAGTACGTTAAAATATGTTATTGATGCTTTCTAAACCTGGAAGTAAGATTGATGTTACATTTTTATAAAATATTTTATAAAATTATGTGATGTAAGTATAAATTGCATGAATGAATATGACATATTTTTATTCTGCAAAATTTATGCAGTTTTCAGAAAATTGCATATATTATATCTATTCAAAAACTGAAACTTATATTGACAATTTACGTAAATTTTATTTACAATATTTTGTTAGTGTATGACTTGCACCGGAAAATGTGTCCTTATTTAAGATAGAAATGTAAATGTTACATGTGAATTTCATGATGTGCGCTTACCAATATGCAATAATATCCTAAGAGGCACATATGCATTGTGCATCCCCCTATTTCCACGAGACAAACAACATTCGTAATTTTCTCTATGTAGGATACAAAGCTAAAAATGTATTTAGAAATACGTAATATGCATTATAATAATTAATTGTTTGCACATATTTTCTCATATACATATATATGATTTATTAATACATATTATATTATATAAAGACGTATATTTTAGAACATATTTATTCAATAAGTAAGGTTAATGTATTATTAAACAATATCTGGTGTATTATTAAATTTAAAGCAAAAGATAAAAATAAATCCGTTTTGGTTATATATTGTACAAAAAAATTAACTAAAAATCTACTAAAAATCTAATTAACATTTAAGAAATTAATAAGGTTGTCATGTAAAACACAAATATGAATTTCGCGAAATTGAAATCTACATAATTCAATTCATTCAATTCTTACCTAAGTATCTTTAAATGATGCTCGACGACAACTGCGAATTTTTGCTGCGAAAAGTCTCTCTTTTCATTCTTGTCGATGAAATTATCTAACAAGGATATCAGAATCTTTAATTGACCACAGGCATGCATTACAAAAACGGAAGTGATACTACATGTAGCTGCCACTATGGAATTTACTACAAACGTAGATAAAAATTGTATCGCAAACACTATTTCGTACGTCGGGCTTGTCGTAGTATCCAGAATCTTATCATAGAACGCGAAAGGCAGGGAATGCACCGACACGTTATCAGCGGTGGACTCGTCCAACGTCATTCCTCGGAAGATACTGTAGGAGAACACTCCGCTGTGCACGAAAGTCGCGGCGAATATCGCGATGAAGCGACCGATCCTGGCGTTCTTCAACATCACTTCTCGCTCCTCTATTTTCGTCACGGCTCGCCAATCTGATTCGATATGTTCGATACATCGACGTATGTCGCCGACATGCGTCAGCAACGTGCAGTACTTGAGACTTGCGAGCACCCAATTGCTGAGAGGCCCGAAATCGCGTACCTTTGCCTCCACGTCCTTGGTCTCATCCAGAAAAATAGCCAATGCACAAGGTATTAAAGTACTGGCGATGAGGAAAACGCACACTAGCAGTAGCACCATCGACAGAATCTTTTCCTTGATCGATGATACTGGCCAGATGCTTATTGGCCTCAGGAGCCAACGAATTGGTTGTATGCTATACTCCGTATCCTTTATGTAGTCGAATATGATCGGAAAATTCTGCAGGGAACTCTTCATGTTCGCTTTGCAAGCGCACGGACACGATTGAGCAAATAATCATCCGAAAAAAAACGATGAGTGATAGTCATATAGAGTAACGCGTGCGCATTTTGCCGACTATACTTTCGAATAATACACGCGTCTCTTGGGGAATCGATATTTACGGTGATAGCGTATTGAAGCAATGGTGGGTTTATTACACGATAGACAGCTGATTGCACGCAATAACAGCTGGGTCACGCAAATAATTCACTGTTTTGTTGAAAGAATAATTCTATGGTGCTTTACTTTCTGCATCTTTATTTAAAAGAATGTAATGAACATTTTTTGCGTTATTATTAACAATGTATATTAGTTATATCTTATTTCTCAATTTTTTTATTATTTTAAAATGGCAATCAGAAATTAAATAATATAATTAATTTGCGCTTATATCGAGCGGTCTCAAAAGAAGAAAGTACAATCTAATAAGATATTAAAAAATAATAATGGATGCCAGAGAAAATTTAATAAATTTTCTGATTTTTATCATAGTTTAAGAGAAAATATATTTTTTCATATATTTATTCTTTACATAATATATTTTGCACATTATTTACCCTATTTATCACATAGTCAACGTTCGTAAAAGATTTAAATATACTACAGAAGTTTTAATTACCTGAAACAACAGCGTTCGTTTTTAAATATTTATGCAAATGATAATATTCTAAAGATTATCAAATTTAAAATATTGAGTTAATTGAGCATAATTATTACATGTTTCAAGCTAACACATATTAAGATAGCATACATAATTACATATATATATATATATATATATGTATGTATATGTTATGCAATATATTAATGATTATAATTATACAATATAATCATATTCGATGAAAAAGATATGTAATAACAACTCTGTGAACAGTGAAGCTTGATTTATTTTGATAAACAAAATACTGTTATATATCTAATGAGTATAATAGCTTATAAAATCAAATTAAAAAAATTATTTAATATATTTAATATTAAAATATTAAAGAGTTTTTAGAGTACGTTAAAATATGTTATTGATGCTTTCTAAACCTGGAAGTAAGATTGATGTTACATTTTTATAAAATATTTTATAAAATTATGTGATGTAAGTATAAATTGCATGAATGAATATGACATATTTTTATTCTGCAAAATTTATGCAGTTTTCAGAAAATTGCATATATTATATCTATTCAAAAACTGAAACTTATATTGACAATTTACGTAAATTTTATTTACAATATTTTGTTAGTGTATGACTTGCACCGGAAAATGTGTCCTTATTTAAGATAGAAAAATATTACATAGTAAATTTATTAGATTTCTCTGTTTGTTATTTTATAATAAATTGTCTATATTGCATATTGTTTACTTTTCTCACATTATGATTATGTTATTATTTATGTAATCAATGTTCGAAATATATTTAAATATGCTAATGCAGATTTAATTACCTGAAATAGTTAAAAATTACACATTTAAAAAGAAGTCATCACTCTTTGAAAAAAAAAAAAATATATATATATATAAATGATTTATATATATATAATTTTTTCACACGATTTACATATTTATATATTTCTCTTTGCATCACTCACATCACCGAACGTAATAAATGACAGCTGAACAATGTTCCCAGCAGTAATTTTAAGGGCAGTGTCGGATCTTAAAATTATCAAAACGAGTCCAAGGGCCGTTTTCCCAGGCAAGAGATACCAATTCGTCATATAAGCAGATTTACCAACTTGTCCGCCCTGTTAAAACACATATTAAGATAGCATACATAATTACATATATATATATATATATATATGTATGTATATGTGTGTGTAATTTTATAATTAACAAAACAGCAAAAAACACGATATGTATGTGCATATATGTATATGCGTTACTTACATCACCAAAAGTTACAATAGACAATTGAAATAATTTTCATGCCGTGATCTTGATTACATTACTCGATCGTATAATAATCAAAACGAGATTATGTGCAGTTTTGTGATGTAGTTTATACCAGTTAGTCGTATATGCCATTTCTCCGACGCGCTTGCACTACCAAAATCAATATAAGATATTTTTAAATTTTTTCAGAGTAATAGAAAATTTAATAATTTAAATTAAAAAATAGTATTAGAAAAATGGAACTGTATCAGTATATATATATATATTCAAATATTCAGTTTTATTAAAAATGAAATAATTATGTTATGACTATTTTGTATACCAGATTTAATTACCTGAAATAGTTAAAAATTACACATTTAAAAAGAAGTCATCACTCTTTGAAAAAAAAAAAAATATATATATATATAAATGATTTATATATATATAATTTTTTCACACGATTTACATATTTATATATTTCTCTTTGCATCACTCACATCACCGAACGTAATAAATGACAGCTGAACAATGTTCCCAGCAGTAATTTTAAGGGCAGTGTCGGATCTTAAAATTATCAAAACGAGTCCAAGGGCCGTTTTCCCAGGCAAGAGATACCAATTCGTCATATAAGCAGATTTACCAACTTGTCCGCCCTGTTAAAGGCCGTTTTATATATACCTGTTATAATGCAATTGAAGAGACCCCAACAATTTTTGATTTCAATAAATTTCACAATTATAAACTATATTATAGGCGTAATTGCTTTTTTATTATAGCATAAAATTGTTTATTATTTTCAATTTGAGATATTACCTGCTCAGAAAGGACCTCTCCTATGTAACAAAATATAAAAATATTAAAAGTAACTGAAGTTAATATTATACAATATGAAATAATATTCTGTTTGTTATCTTGTACCCAATCCTAAAAGGAATAATGTTAGAAATATATATAGTCAAATGGATAAATAATAAAGTGAAAATAAGCACTATACATAAATTCCGAAACATATCCATACCATAATGCAATAATATCCTAAAAGACATATGTGCATCGTACATCCGACTAATTCTACAAGACATATTATATTCGTAATTCTTTCTGTACGGGATACAAGTCTGCAAATATAATGTACATCACAATCTACCGTAATTATCTTGTAATAAGTCTTGTTCGATTGTGAATTATGCATAAAATTTGCATTGAAAAAATTTTCTTATATTAATTATTTATTATTACTTTAGAATTAAACTTGTGATCGAGATGCAAAATATCACAAAATATCATGTGTACAACAAAAAGTCAAGAATAATAGCTTACCTCAACACTCTCAGATGATGCTCCACAATGATGGCGAACCTTTGTTTTATAGAATTTTTCTCTTCATTTTGTCCGTCCAGAAGATTGTCTAACCAGGACATTAAAATTTTGAGCTGGCCGCACGCGTGCATCACGAAAACCGCCGCGAGGCCACACGCGGCAACCGTGACGGAATTGACGACAAAGGTCGAGAAGCATTGTAGAAAAAACACGAACTCGTATGCCGGACTGAAATGCGCGTTCAGGATCTTGCTATAGAAGGGATAAGGTAAGGCGCGAACCATCACACTGCTGTTATCCATGTATAAAACGTCTTTGGAAAAAACTCGGGCAACATTGTACGAAAATAGATGCCAGAGAAAATTAATAAATTCTTCTGATTTTTATCATAGTTTAAGAGAATATATTTTTTCATATATTTGTTCTATACAAAATATATTTTGCATATTGTTTATCCTATTTATCACATAGTCATTGTTCGTAAAAGATTTAAATATACTACAGAAGTTTTAATTACCTGAATGCAATAATATCCTAAAAGACATATGTGCATCGTACATCCGACTAATTCTACAAGACATATTATATTCGTAATTCTTTCTGTACGGGATACAAGTCTGCAAATATAATGTACATCACAATCTACCGTAATTATCTTGTAATAAGTCTTGTTCGATTGTGAATTATGCATAAAATTTGCATTGAAAAAATTTTCTTATATTAATTATTTATTATTACTTTAGAATTAAACTTGTGATCGAGATGCAAAATATCACAAAATATCATGTGTACAACAAAAAGTCAAGAATAATAGCTTACCTCAACACTCTCAGATGATGCTCCACAATGATGGCGAACCTTTGTTTTATAGAATTTTTCTCTTCATTTTGTCCGTCCAGAAGATTGTCTAACCAGGACATTAAAATTTTGAGCTGGCCGCACGCGTGCATCACGAAAACCGCCGCGAGGCCACACGCGGCAACCGTGACGGAATTGACGACAAAGGTCGAGAAGCATTGTAGAAAAAACACGAACTCGTATGCCGGACTGAAATGCGCGTTCAGGATCTTGCTATAGAAGGGATAAGGTAAGGCGCGAACCATCACACTGCTGTTATCCATGTATAAAACGTCTTTGGAAAAAACTCGGGCAACATTGTACGAAAAAACACCACTATGCATAAACACGGTGCAGAAGCCGGCGATGAATCTACCTATTTTGGCATTTCTCAGCATTATCTGCCGATCTTCGACTTTTTTAATGAGCCGCCAGTCCGTCTCTACGTGCTTTACGCAGCTGCGTATGTCATCGACATGCATCAAGAGACAGGAATAATTTATCATCGCCATGAACCAGAAGGTGAGCGGCCCGAAGCTACGCAACTTGACTTCGAAGGTCTCCTGCGACTCCAAAAAGATACTTAGACCACTCGGTATCATGATGGCAATTATCAGAAAATAGCATATAAATATCAGAAATTTGGAACGGGCCTTTTCAACGATCGAAATGTTGGTAGATCGTGGCCATAGATTAATAGCTTTGAGAATCCAACGTATTATCTGAATACTATACTCGTTGTCGATCAAGTACGTAGATGCAATGGTGCCAGGATTATTCATGGGGTCGTGCCCCATGATTTTCTGACGAAGGTAGCTAGTTTACTGAGCTACCCCTGCGCTGTCGTACACAGTAGTAACAGTCAACGCGTGCGCAGACAGTGAACGGCACGTAATGCGCAAGGTGGTCTTTACCCATGTATTGTTGTGTATTATTATGGTCATTTGCAACATTGCCGCGGCAACAGGTAGAAACAGTTCGTAATCGATACTTGGTATTGAAGTTTCGTGCATCGTGTATTACAGTTTTGAAAAAGCAGTTATGTTGTAGATCGCATCATCATGATTTATTAAATAAAATAAAATAATTAATTTTATTAACATAATTGTATATAGCAAAATAGCAAAATATATATTGCAAATTTAAAAGAGCAAGCAAAGTATCTAAATTTTATTTTGAGAACAGAGAAGAATATTATATAGTATTCTCCCATAAATATATCATTATTATTTAATTATTTAATAGCTTACTATTCGCTATTTACTTACATGCTCTACTTAATATATTAAAAATTATTAATATTTACGTAATAAGAGTACGAAGTATGTTCAAATATGCTAATGCAGATTTAATTACCTGAAACAGTTATTAGTCATATTGTCGCTATAAAAAATATATTTATTCAGTTAATGATTAACTTTCAAAATAATTAATTTATTTTTAATAGTATTCGTTTTTAAATACTTATGTTACAATGACACTATTCTAAAGATTACCAAATTTAAAATATTGAATTAGTTGATCATAATTATATCACATGTTTCAAGGTAACATACATCAAGATAGCATACATAATTACATATATATATGTGCGTGTGTGTGTGAATGTAATTCTATAATTAACAAAACAGCAAAAAAACACAATTTATTTTCATTGTTTAGTTAACAAGAGATTATTCCGGACACGACATATGTTTATGAGTTACTTACATCACCAAAAGTTGCAATAGACAATTGAAATAATTTTCCCGCCGTGATCTTGATTACATTACTCGATCGTGCAATAATCAAAACGAGATTACGTGCAGTTTTGTAATGTAGTTTATACCAGTTAGTCGTATATGCCATTTCTCCGACGTGCTTGCACTATCAAAATTAATATAAGATGTTTTTAAATTTTTTAAAGTAATGAAAAGTTCAATAATTTAAATTAAAAAATAGTATTAGAAAAATGGATCTGTATCAGTGCATATATAACCGAATATTTAGTTTTATTAAAAATGAAATAATTATATGGCCATTTTGTATACAATAATATAAAAATATTATATATTTTATAACAATTTTGATTATAAATTATGAAACTATTTTGATTCGCATCTATATGTTACCTGTTCTGTAATAATTTCTCCAATATAACAAAATATGAAAATATTGAATCCCATTGATAAATATACGATAACGTAAGATGTTATTTTTGCTGCATCGAATGTTTCCCAAGCCTAAAAGATTAAAATACAGATTTGTATCTGTCGTCTAAAGATAAAATGTATCTATCTTTTCTTTTACCTGTTTTATATTATAAAGAAGTATACTATATATGAGTAACATATAAGGAGTAATATTTAATTTATAATATTTAAGTTCACACGAGTAAATAATAAAATTATTAGTGCGTATAATAAGATATTCATTTTCGTATGTCTCTAGCATACCATAATACAATAATATCCAAGCAAGCACATATTTATCGTGCATCCCATCAATTCCACAAGAGAGACTTTATGCATAATACTCTCCATACGTGATATAAAGCTAAAATATTTATACATATATGGTTATATATAAAATATACTCAAGCAAAGTGCTTTTAAATATATGCTTTTTATTAGTAATAATAATATACCTTAACACTCTTAAATGATGTTTCACTATAGTAGCTAATTTTCGCTCATTGTCAGCTACATGATTTCCTTCCTTTTGGCTCCCAACAAGTTCGTGTAGCCACGTATATAACACATTCAATTGACCACAAGCGTGCATCGCGAAGACAGCAGCCAAACTGCAAGCACCGACAGTAGAGGAACTTACTATAAATGTCGACAGGAACTGTACAACCAGTGCGATTTCGTTCACTGGACTGTATCTCGTATCGATGATCTTGCTATAAATCGGACACGTCATCGGATGCATCGTGAATGTTTCGTTGTTAACAGTGATAGTTGTAGTTTTTATCGCTTTGGCTATGCTGAACAAGAATGTACCTCCTTGCATAATTACGCCGCAGATCCCTGCGATGAAGCGACCAAACTTAGCATGTTGCAGCATCATATCCCGATCTTCGATCCTTCGTATGAGCTTCCAATCAGTTTCCATATGTTGTATGCAATCGCGAATATCATTGCTGCGTGTTAGCAACGTCCAATAATTTACCGAGCCCATAATTCTGTGAATCAGTGGTCCCATCGCGCTCAATTTTAACTTGATATCGTTTTCTTCTAATAACACGTATAACATACATGGTACCATTATGAATGTTATTATAGTTACACAAATAATAATATGTAGTGACACAACAATCTTCCAGACAATGCCTGATGCGTCCGCTTGCGGCCAAGCACCGATGGGCTTGAGAAACCACCGATTTAATTGAAGACTGTAATCATTATTATTTTTAGAATCGGCATTTTTTGGCACAGATTTCGGATTCGTCATGATTACTTCACGGATGCACTTGACGTACTGTCGCAGTGAGCAATGCTTCGGACAATGATTGTGTTCCAATAGGCGCCTGCGCCAACTTCAAGTGAAGTTTAACGAACACTTACATTTATGTATTTTTTGCCTGAGAGGGACAATTGCATGTTCAATCGATAATCGTTTGTGACCGGTGCTTTGTCCTACCAGTTTGATGAAATGCTGCATTATACGAGAAACATGAGGATACTTTCGCGGAAGTGAGTATAAATTTTGTAAAATACTAAGCTTCTTTCAATATTTTAATTTTTAATTTTAAAGCAATCGAAAGTGGACTATCTATTTAATTGTAAAGAAAGTTATTATGTCACAATTATAATATATTAATCTTGCCTGAAAAATATCTATTCTATATGTGTGAAATATATTTTCTAATTTTTTCAAAAAGATACGATATTTTCTTGTACAATATAATAGTTAATTTTTGAAATTTCGAAAGCAAAATATTTTTATATACCGATATGAAATGATATGTATATATATACATTAAAATATATCTCATATAAGAAATTTTGGTATTTTTAATACCAGAATAATCTTTTCTTAACATTGCAAAATGCAACATTGCTGTGCTTTTAAACAATGTTATCATCAAAAGAATTTATATAAGTATAGTATATAATATGATTTATTTTATTTATTATATAATTCTTCTATTGTTCATGTCATTTGTATTCTATACAAAATATATTTACGTTTTCTAAACTTTATTTAGTTTACGTGGGAGGAGTCATCGTTCTTAAAATATTCAAATATACCACAGAAGTCTTAATTACCTGAAACAAGAAGGTCTTCCTTCCTATTTACGATATAGTTAATCGCATTTCAACAATTTTAACATCAAAGCATGAGAGTTAGCATCAAAAATGAGTGAATATCGCTCAATAGCAATAAAAGATCGTAAATGAAGAGAAAGATGTGAAGGAATGTTTTGTAATAATTTATAAATATAAAGTGTAAAAAAATGTATTAAACTTTTATTAATAGAATATCTCATTTATAAGTGCAATATATATGTTTTACTTACATCACCAAAAGTTGCAATAGACAATTGAAATAATTTTCCGGCGGTTATCTTGATAACATTACTTGATCGCGCTATTATCAAAACGAGACCAAGAGCAGTTTTGTGCGGTAAATCATACCAATTGGTCATGTAAGCCTTTTCGCCGACATTTTTGCACTAATAAATAAATATAGATATTTTAAAGCTTTATATATATATTTTTTACATATAAAAAATGGAAGAAATTATAAGAAATATATTAAAAGATAGAAAAAAATTTTAA